>NW_020222909.1:177189-247954 GCF_003070985.1 Temnothorax curvispinosus
AAATTTGTTCTATAATAATAAACTTTCTATTTGTTGAATGCTGTTATATATTGGTATTATTATTACATATATTGGTAATACATCACGTTTAATCAGTGATAGGAAAACAAAAGAATAAGCAATCTTCACATGTAAACGATACTTAACAGCCAAGCGTTTTCGCGCCAGGGCGAAGATTGCACAGAAACAGCCGGTGCTGCGTTTCGGCTTTGACATATTATGAACGCGCGTCATCTTGAATGCACTCTGTGCATATAGGCTGGATCATCTCATCTCATCTCTCGTTTGAAAATTGCATGACTCGTGTAACGCGCCAATTCCCTTTGAACGAGACTGTGTTTCATGTCCTTCCTCACCCTTCCCTTTCTCATAATCTGCTGTCTATTCTACCTTCAGTTTCAGTCTCAGTCTCACTCTGCCTTCGTCCTTCGCCCTTCGCCCTTTGTGCAGCTCTCGTCCTACGTCGCATTATACGAGGCGCGAATATCTCTCTCCCATATATCCCTCAAAATTTCGTCCGTTTTTCGTTATGGTTTGCGCGTGACAAGAACGAAGAATACGCGTGAGAAAAATATTTAAAAAAATGCATAACATTTGTAATATTGTATACGCGCGCGCCGCGCGCCGCGCGCCAGTGGGACAGGTATAGTGACGCAATAAATCCGGCCGACGATAATAAACAGACGGCTGGATTTGACCGATTTTCCTGTCTCGCAGTCTCGCTCTTTGAGTCACGGGCACTCGGAATATTTTTAATATTTTTTACCAATGTTTTTATATTGCATCTGAACCCAGCAAACACAGTTAATCACCGAGTGCGCAATTTGCTATCAAATTGCGCACTCGGTGATTACTGTGTCTGCTGGGAATTTATATGCGATTGCAGTTTTGTCTCATTATTTGCGCTTATTTAAAAAATTCAGAGGTTTTTCTTCCTCTGGAAAAAAAGAGAGAATCCCCCCCCCCCCCTCTCTCTCTCTGTTACCGGGATCGATCACTCGAATTTTTACCCTAAGTCTAAGTGATTCGTTATCAGGCCACTGCTTCACAACCCCTTCGCGTTATTGAAATATAACGAGAGACGGCTATCCCGACAAGTCTTAGCGTTTCATCCCTCGTAAACGACGAACGGGGAAAATGCGCAAACGATTAACGAATGATGCATAGATGCGGCATACGCGCGGCGCGCGGCGCGCGGCGACGACGACGTCGACGTCGGCTGACGTCGGCGACGGACGGCGAGGTCGGCGAGATTAGTGCCATGGTGGCGGGGTGGCGCAGGCGTAATGACGGAAGTCGATAGATGGCTGATGAGAGATGAGAGCAGACGAGCAGAGCACGACAGTGACGAGAGTTAGAGAGGTGCAGAGTGGTGCAGAGAGGTGCGCACTCGTACACTCGTAGCAGCGAGCTGCTCGCTCGCGCGTTGAACATAACCTTCAAATCTTTTGGTGAGCGCGTCCGGTCCGGGTTGCGGGTTGCGGGTCCGAGTCGATCGCGCACGGCGTTGGTCGTCGTCCGCGCGACGACGTAACGTGACGTGACGTGACGTGACGCGTGACGCGTGACGCAACGTCGTGCCACCGACACCTGCCGCGCCTCCGAAAAAGGTGCAGGGTCTGTCTTCCTTGCGTCCTCGACATACACAAGACGACCGGGTGGAAGAGGTATATGGACTGTCGGGAAAGGCTGCTCGCCCGTATGAAAGGTTCGTAGTCGTAAAGTATATTTAGATATCTTATCGATAATGTAACGTGATGAAGGTTGTATGATTCTTTTTTATGATTCTAATATCAATAATGGTCAAATGTATAGCACGTCCCGTGTAAATCCTAAAAACATGTGAGGGAAAGAAGATAACGCGACTTTTATTATCTTTTCTTCTATGTAATATGACGTTAGCAGTTGTGTCAGTTGTGCCTTTAAAAGTAATAGAAACTGCTTTCGAAATGAACAGGCTGCGGGATAATGATAGTACAATTGTAATAATTGATACTGCAATTGTTTCAGATGGGTCATGGGTCAAGCCGTTCTGCTTCGTCGGCGAACATACTTTCCACGGAGGAATTGACACTAGTGGAGAACCTCTTTAAGTCTATGTCGCGCAGCTCAGGTTCCATCAAACGTGAGGACATATTCAAACATTGGTCAATACATTTGGATGATGCATTATTGCAGTTTGTGGTTCGATTTCTCTGTCACGATCCGGGAAAGAAGGTCTCGGCCGTCAACGGGGAGAACTTTGGTCGGCTCTATGTCTTTGCCGTACGCGGTAATCCTGAGGAACGCACCAATTTGATCTTCGATGGTTTCTCGGAGGAAGAGCAAAAATACGAAATACCCACCGTTTCGTTCCTTCAGTATATTCAAGCAACGATTAATTCTTACTTGCGACTACAAAAGAACTCTGGTAATACGCATTATCTTACTTGGAGTAGCATCGGCTGCACTGTCAACACTAGGCGCATAGGGATGCGTTCTCGCACTCTCTGCGAGGACCTGATAAAGTATGGGGATGTATTGACTGTCGATCAAGTGGAAAGTTGGTTTGTGACAGCTGCCACGTTCAAGAATATTCAATCGCACGTTTTTCAGTACCTCTATCTAGTCTCTCAAAAGAAGGGGAGCGATAAGAATACGGGAGCGCGAATAAACGATCTGAATCTTTTGCCATTGTGCAAGGGTTTGGAAAATATACCGCACTTTCCGAGTATATTAGGCTTAGGAGACGTTCTGTTCCTAAATTTGAGTCTGCCACACGAGTTACGCGACGAATGGCGATTTCTATTTTCGAGTCAGGTGCACGGCGAATCGTTTTCAACCATGTTAGGAAGGATCGTGATGCAAGGTGCTACGATCATCATCCTTCAAGATATGGACGACCATGTGTTCGGCGGTTTCGCCTCGGACAGTTGGAAGCTAGGACCGAACTTTATAGGGAATCAAACGTCATTCCTATTTAAGCTCGAGCCGGAAATATTGACATTTTCATCGACGAATTACAACAATCACTATCAGTATCTCAATCTCCATCAGCAAATGATGCCTAACGGCCTGCTTATGGGGGGGCAACTTAATTATCCCGGCCTCTGGTTGGATTGCGAATACGGCACCGGCAAATCGAGCTTGTCGTGCACGACTTTTCAAAGTTATGTACAGCTTAGCGGTAAGGAAGACTTCAAAATCAAACATTGCGAAGTGTGGGGAGTCGGTCCAGTGCCGGACGCGGAAGAGGATGTGCGCGAAATGAAGTCTGTATTGGATCAAGACCCAACGTCGAAGGTCATGCTAGAATTGTCCGGTCGTAAGTTACACAGTGAAGGACTTCGCGAGGAACAAGAGTAATTGTGATAAATATAGGAATTTTTACGAGAGCAGAGAGAGAGAGAGAATGCTAATAGTTGTAAAGATATTTGCAGATATTTAAGATTGATCAATATTGATTTTACACGGAATAAAATCTATATGAATATTGTTATCGGTTCTGATAATTGTAATGGGATATATGCGGGTACGAGAAACTTATTAAAAAACTCATAATTATATAGTAATGTTTACCATATGAAAGAGTCCTCCCTTTTACATGAGTGCATATCTTTAACGTTGAAACGAATTCACGTGATAGCGACGCGAGAAACAATTAAAACGCATTAACAGAAACGAATTGCATTACGAAAATTGTTGTGAAAGTTTGAGTAAAAAAATTATTCCGCTTGTCTGTTTGTATGAATGTCCTCCATATACATTTTTTACAGACGTGTGGGATTATTTATTTGTAATTATTTATCTAAGTATATATTATTAGGACTTTTGTCCCGTTTTATAACGGCCTGATATCTTTCGATTCGCGATTGTTTTTTCGATCATTCGATCATACTTGTGCAATTTTATTATGTCGTGTGTATACGTATCTATGAATTCAGTGCTATGATATTAAAGAATGCCGATTGTTGCGTGGCCTGAATGCCTATTGTCTAGTGCCTGACGAGTCGTTGTAATTGTTAATTTACCGTTCTCTGCGTATGTTGATTATTCATAAACGAATAACTGTGTGCCATACAAATTGCTTTTGTTAACTAAGACTGTATAATCGTCGTGTAAAGAATAAAAGGAAACATGCAAACACACACTTTGATTGTTTGCCAATTATAAAGTCATGGGAAACCATCGCGCTAGTGTAAGATCTATTAAAAGTTCAATAAACGATCAAAATCGATATTTTGTCACGTTTGACTTGACCACGTCCTTTTCATCAATTTACAATACGTTTATGTTTATAACGTTTGCGAAAAAAATTCAATTTTTTTTTTTTTTTTTTTTTTTTTTATTAAATTTTGAGACTCACCCGATGACTCAAGTTGTAAGTTAGGATCAGGTTCCTGGCGAAGGAATTTGCGAAGGCTTGATAAAAGTCCAACACTTCCAACAGCCGATCTCGCTTGATTGTGTGCAAATCGCAGTAAGTGAGCGCCCTAACGTTCGCTGCGCTCTGGCCGATTGTCGGATTCGTCCAAAAGCTGTCGCCGAAAACATCGCCTTTCCCCAGTATCGCCACCACCTCGTCGTCCTGTATGACCTCAAGGCTGCCGGTCACGATAAAGCACAGAGAATCGATGGATTCTCCTGTGTGATACAGTAGATCGCCGGGTGCACTGTGCGACATCGTGAAGTGCATCGCCAAAGCACGCAGACACCCGTCGGACGCTAATCTAAATAGTAAACGCGCATAGCAAATTAAAATGATATGTCTAATTATATATTATATAATATACTTATAATTTAATATATTTAATTTTTAAATTAAATCGTTTAAAAAAAGTAGTTTAACAAAGCCTCGATGTATCATAGAATTTACCTAAAGGCTGGATGTTCGTTGAAGACCTTCCGGTTAAGATGCACGCAAATGTCGGCCTTCATGTCTTTGGGGCAGTAGTTGAGAACTTTATCTGTATCTAAGCCCTTGGTCATCGCCCACGTGCTAACGACATAATCCATGACACGTTCGCTAAGAGCTTTCGGCACTTCATGGAGCTTCATAAATTCTCTCACGTTGTTCAACATATCGTGATACTTGGCGGTAGCGGACGTCATTTGTTGGATGATTGTAGTGACATGACCGAAGATCGTGGCGTATAATAAGGCTGATTGAGGAAGGGAGAGAAAGAGAGAGAGAGAGAGAAAGAAAAAAATTTATTTATTTTACGCAAAATATTCGCAAGTATTTTTCGTTTAGTTTTATCAAACGCGAACGATCGAGGTATTTTTTTCCTTTTTGTACATATTGGCCGATTTACGGGTATTTAATTAGATTTAGAATTAATATTGATGTCCGTACCAGCGATGATCATCATACAGATGGTGAAAATTTTCTCGTTGTCGGATTCGGCTGCAACATTCCCAAAGCCCACGGAGGTCATGCAAGTCATTGTAAAGTAAAGAGCAGTGACATACATCGTGCGTCGTGACGGACCCGCTACTAGTTCGGGTGCGGTGCTGGCATTGGTCCACAAGTAGCTATACGGTGACTGGGTAACATTGGCCAACTTCCACAACCACGAGTATTGCACCCCATTGTCCGCATCCGACCTTCCTATCGAATACCTTCAACGCGAGGAGATTTCTTACGAGACTATATCGGACAAGATATTGATACGATATCGAGAGATTACATTTGAATGCGAGGCTGGAGGCACCATGCTATTTCTCTTACGATCGCGCAAAGTTGAACTTAAGCTAGGTTTTTGTTCATACGCTTCATACACTAAATGCTTCCAAAATTCTCGATTAACTTTAACTTGGATTTTATTCATTTATACTGGATATTATTGCGATACTTTGTATCGTTTCTGCATTCGCCTTTTCTCATAATAAATTTAAATTTACTTAAAAAAAGTAAATAAAAATATAAACAGCATATGGCGCGTTTACGTTTTATTCGATCGAATTTCTTTTTTTTTTATTAGTACAGCAACGGTTAGTAGTAAAATAAAATACGATATAGTCGACGTTTATAATTTTTAAGGTAATATAATGAAACGGCAGATATATATAATTTGCAAAAAATGAGAGCATATTCTGTGGCACAGTGAAGATCATGGTGATTCTCGTCTCTGTATGTGTATATAATGTTATGCGGTAATAATTGCGTTAATGCGTTACGCGGCATATCCATCCCGGTCGGAGAGGTGTTACCTTGAATACGTGTGTGTACGCAGGGTAAAATCACCTTAATAAGACGTACCAGATACAGGCCAGCCAGTGAGCAACCAACATGTAGAAACAGAGTAGAAGAATGAGCATCGCGGCACCGTACTCCAGATAACGATCTAACTTGCGTACGACTCTACCGAGTCGCAGCAGCCGTACCACCTTCAGAGCCGAAAACAGGCTACCTATCCCGTCCTCATCGTGGTCAAAGGCGTTAAATACGTCATACGGTAAGCAGCTTAGTAGATCTATGACGAACCAAGATTTCAAATAGTTCATTCTGATTACCTGAAAATATCAAAGCGTCACGTCATGAAAAGACAACTTATTATTAATATAAGTATGCTTACTATTATATAATATCAACTATTTGTATGTGAAAATTATTTCATAAAGCTGCAAATTATTTATAATATTTGTGATTGATGACAATTTTAAATACAAGTATAAACGTGTTTCATAGATAATTAAAGCGCTTGCAAAACAATTTTGATAAAGCTAAAGTTACCTTCGGATCAGATACCACTTCTCCACCAGCACCAACAAACGTTGTGTGAAAATTTAGTACAATATCGATGAAGAATATCACGTCGACGATACTGTCTACAACTAATAGGGAGACGTCCTCGCTAGTCTTATTCTTAAACGCGACGTTATACGGCACCATTATGGCTGTGTAAAAAGTCAAACACAAAATAATCCAGTCCCAAATTGCCTTAAATGCACAGTAATGTAATAGAATGTGTGGCGGTGTTTTTGGCGCTTCTTGTCTGTATTGTGGCATAACATCGCCGCTCAGGGATATCATCTGAAAGAAAAACGTGTAATATCGAAATATGTCACAAGAAGCGATTTTTTTCTTGTGCGAAGAGGATAATAACTAATTATTATCAAGTCGTAAAAATGATTCCTTTACATACGTGTCAAGATTTATACATATATTTTTTTAATTTGTTGACTTAAATATTTAGATTTTATATTTCTTCATAAATTTTGTTTTTATACTGAAAGATATATACGTCATAAATCATAATCAAAAAGAAGGAACTATTTTCACCGCTTACATATCGATTTCTTATATATCCATCTATCTGATATCTCTTTCTTACGCCAAGTCTGGCTCCATTAGCTTTTCACACTCCAAAGAGCTTTCGGATGTAAATAAGCTTTCTAGGTTGATTTTGAAGAGAAATTCATGCAGATGTGTTCTCAGCTTTCCATTTTCTGACGAAGTCGGCGTATTGAAAATACATTTCTATTTCGTCGATTTATAAATGGGACTTTGTATAAGTTGACTACTACACTTACCAATGTTACCATTATCCATTATACTGACTGTTTTGAAATGATCCAATAATTTCTGCATGAATTTATTTAGAAAGCCATAGTAAGAAAAGAGATATCGAGATAGATATTTTAAAGATAAACGTTTGAAAGGTAAATAGAAACATTATTGATACAAAAATATATATATAAAGATTTTTAATTTTGATAGGATTATGAAGCATCACGGTGACTCTTACATGACCCAGATGCGATTGTTTGGTGGTAGTCGGTACAGGTGTGTCTTTCAAAGCCGGCAAATGAGAGCTGAACTGAGAAACTAGGACCGATCTCGATCTGGTAACTGATCTGGCGAGTTTGGCGAACTTGGAGAGACCGCCTTTGCTGTCGTCCGTTTCGATAGGCTGCTTCAGGGCGGTGATGTCTCGAAATGTCAGCAGGAACAAGACCACGAGGTCTCGTTCGTTTTTTATGGGCGCTATTTGCAACAGCAGCCATAACGGTGTCTCTAGATTGTAAAGAAAGAATAATGCTGACATCACCAACGTGAAGAGTATGAAGAAGAAAATGAATAATCTAATATTTTACTTATGTATTCTTTCAAGCACTATTAGTCGCAGGAAGATTACGAATTTCTCATATATCTAACAGAGACTATATTGAATCAGCGATTTAGCTGGTCGTCAATTCAGCTGTTGAAATCTAGAAGAATCTACGCTACGTGTGTCAGAAGGTAGACTCCAATGAGATGCTGTGATCATATACAATAATAAAAGTGCAAAAGAGGAAGAAAATAAAATATGAACATTAATCATATTATTGTTTCATAAAATCAATACACGATTAATATAACAAGAGAAATATCAAAATTATATATTTTATTTAAATAAAGAAATAACGAAATCAGATACTTTATTCCAAAAAAAAAACTCGAAAGCTTTTTTTCGATGTAATTTTTTTTCAAATAATACAAATAAACTATAAAAGTTTAAAACATTTGTCTATACATTATTGCGTTGCTTTCTTTATTAATTAGGCATAATGTACTATCTAATAAATTTCCAAGTTGACGCTTAATCCTTGTAACGTGATGATGTTTCGCCAACCCAAGTGACAAGTCGTACTGCGCACTAAATTATTGTAATAGTCGTACTTGTCCACAATGTCACATATTCGACATGCAGGATCGAAGCTGTATGCGAGTTCAGGCCAATGGAATCTAATTAGGGATTCGCTTATGATATTTAGTAGCGTGAAGCATGCGAGCATGCGAATAAATAATGAGTAATAAGTCATGAGTAAGATTCAATTAAAGTATATGAGAAGAAAAGAGTAATATATGGGTTAAGGGTTAAGTAATAAAGTCAGGTACATTAATAAAAATATGTCATTACGTATGAAAATATGTTTTCGATATCAAAAAATCTAAATGCGAATGAATAGAAAAATTAATCTGGCATCTCTCTCTTGGATATCTTTATGAGCTCATTCTTTGATGAGACACATTCTTACACAGTCTCGAAAATATCTCATTCTATACTTCGTTTTTTGTTTTTATATCGCAGATTAATAAAAAAAATACAGGATATCAAACATACAGATGAAATTTTAGGCTCGGGGGAATAATATATAAATGTTCGATAATATTTTACATCTACCCATCTATGTGGATATTTACCAACAACTGGCTTAATTAAGCAACCTTGTAAGCCTGTCGACGAGCGACATACGACGGCGGCATACGAGCTACATATGAGAAGCATCGACAACGTACATCGACAACGGAAATATCGACGACCATGTTTCCGAGAAATAATAAAAAGTGTAAGTCATCGCTGTGAGAGTATAACTACGGCTTCAAATCGGTTCTAATGAAGTAAAAAAGATTTCATAATTAATCGAGATAATTGTGACAGAGAAAACTCAGCATTGAAATACTTCTCAACGATAAATCTAGCAATTATTATAATATTTAATAATAATAATAATTTATTAAAGGATACTTTTTATTTAAAATATTCTGTTAAGAGTTATTAATTGAAAAATATTGAGATGATACATTTATCGCAGAATATCAAAATTATCTTGATTACTCCGATATTAAACCTTACACGAATGCCAATCATACGCTTGAATATAAATGGCGTAATTATATAGCAACATGCGTTGTTACAGAGCGTGTTATGCATTATTGCATACGAAATGACAGTATCATAGAATATATATCAGGACATATGAATGGACATATGAGATGAAATTTGCTAATGATGAGAAAGAGAAATAACCGGTTTGTTCAATCGATCGAAATGTTTCGGTCTTATTAATGAATAATATGTGTGATAATTGAATTGAATTGAATTTGTACGATCGTAGAATTTATTGTAAATTCATATACCTAATTTAGAAAAAAATTATAAAAGAGTTACGAATAAGATTTTGTTGTTCAACAATACGTTAATAATAAATGACGATAATAAATCACACACATACACTAATTTTATCTTTAAATTTGAAAATTTTAATATATAGATATAATAATGAAAATTCAAATAGATAAGAAATAAATTAATTTATATTATGTGCTATACGATTTTTTTTAGTACCGATTTTGAAGTATCATTGAAATCAGACAAATTGATTGGAATCGAGATTTTTTTGACAATATATTATATAATTGTATGTTATAATTTTGTGTTGAGAAGAGAACATAAAATGTGACTAAATATAAAATTTGTCCAAGAAAAGAATCTTCGTTTTCCGTTATATGGCGCATAATTAATTTGTCTTTTATTATATTTAGCACTTATCCCTATGGGTTAATCCTTGCAAATTGATAATTTTCAAGATGACTCTCCTCTTCTCTCTTCTCGGAAAAAAATGAGCGTCATCGCATTTATCTCTGAGTTCCTTCCGACGATAAGGACTGTCGACCGTGGTTTTCCGACAAAAAAAGTACTTAGACTCACCAAATGAGTGGGGTTAAAATTATGTTTGCGATCTACTTTTACAACTATCGGCAAATGTTACTATAACGACTACAGCGAGGCGATAAACTTTCTGTTTTAGCTCCGATTACGAAGAGAATGTGGTTATTTTCCATAATGTAAGTATTCTAAAGAGAGAATTTTGGAAAATAAAAACCTAACAATAAAACGGTTGTGAAATACTAACGATAACTCTAAATTTCAAATTATTATCATTTCAGCTCATTTCAGAGGTCATCTTTCTTATCGGTGCTAATACAAATGAACAGAGTTCAATATAGTGCATAGTGGTTTAATTTGTTCTTTCAAAAAAGTAGCCGAATCAGAAATTTAGAATCAAAAATTTAATTAATTTAAATTTTAATGCTAATTCAAGCTTATTATCGATGAGATAAATATATCTGTCGTATATATGGTGTCCTTGGCATAGATTTTAGATTCGTGGGTGACTTACTGATGGCATTTGCGAGCACGCTTTTGCGAATCTGTGTTAGACATACCTCTTGGGGTACCTTTAAACAGAACGATCTTTCGTTATTATGCTTAATACATCGTGAATTAAGGGAGGGCGTTTTCCTTTAATCAAATATTCTTCGAAAGCTTCAAAACGAGATAACACGCGAATATTAGAGCGAGATGATGCGACACTATGGCAGAACGACCAGCGAAACGCGAAACTTATCGGTGATGTATGCAAATAGTTACGTTTTGATATTCCATCGAATATTGTGCATGCACATTGATACATCTCGTGCCTCGAGGCGTTTTCGCAAAACGGGAATCGACGGTTTTGCTATTAGTAAGTAATTGTTGTTGCAAACATTGTAACTGTAATACGTATGCTTTCATAATGTGCTAATATTTTCCTATACAATATAGGTATATTCTCACTGCACTTAATGATTGTTAAATATATATAATTAAAATTTTATGATTTAACTTTTGATAAACATTATATCCCATCTATACTGCACAGTGCACACACAACATTTTCACTAGCTTGACAATGCAATGAGACAAGTGCCAAATGTTTATGGAATACTTATTAAATCGATTTTTTAAAATTAAAACTCTTATTTTCTTATATTTTAACAGAAAGTAACGCAACTATTTTTTCACATGCTTATATCGCTATACATATATGAAAAAGCCATAAATTGCGCGTTTCTAGCTTCGCGTCGCGCGTCGGTTACATATTCCAATTAACGCAATGCAAATGCTGTTAGGCCGTGGTAAAACGTCGGTTCCTCTAAACTCTACGCTAAGCGACGACGTTTTGTTTTCCATTAAATACATAGATCCGGCTGATTGCCGGGTATACCTCTAACGTTTCCGCACCGTGCACAATACATAAAGTGCACGATGGCGCAATAGGAAACTAGATGCCGGCCCGATAAACACGCGTATGCAAATTTCGCGCAATAACTCCCTGGCCAAGATTCCGCAGGTAGTTTTTCTCCTCCTTCCCAACCACCTTTTTGCACAGCTATTCAATTACCCTGCGTGATAAATGCATGAAGAAAAACGTACTCGCTACCGATGAGATTTTGCTACATCGTGTGAATTTCGCGAAACTTGCATCCCCTTGTAATAATACCACACGAGTATAAAAAACCGGAAACGAATAATTTAATGTTCTTGAATCGTCTTATGTTGTAATAAGAATGGTGAAAAAATTCACTGATTGCGTTTTTTTATTTAAAACCGTGCAGGTCCATCGATTTCATCGGCTTACGTAAGTAACGCGGTAACGCGAAATAAACAAGTGATTTAAGTATATGTTAGATCGAAAAGATGTAAAATTTTGTATCTCCGAACGTTTATTACGATCGTTCTTCTTTTCTGCATATTAAACACTGAGAACGCTACATCGAAAACCATTGACATTCGTAAAAAGCCACGAACATCACATTTAAGCTTTTGCATGCGGAAATTCGTAAGGATAATGGACTCACTGGTCTTCTTGTACAACAGAATCTCGAATTGATCGTGAATCTGACCCTCGAGACATTCCTCGATCCTGGCGATCGTTTCCTTGTCCGTTAACTCCCCGTACATGAATCCACAACGACATGACTTTTGCATAACCTGGAAACACAAAAGGAATATATTAATATAAGTATTTGCGATAGCTATATTTTTCCACTATATACAGAACGTTGAATATGTATTTTATATAGTAACACACATTGTTACTATAGATAAGCAGTTGTAACATACACATGGACAGATGATAAATGCGCGACACGATTACAGATGGTAAAAAACCAATCAATCAGCTTTATAATTAGAATCGATCGGCTTTAAATGAGGATTTCGCGCTTGTTTGATCATATTAATAAAGAGTATATCGTAAATTATAATCCAGTAGTCTGAATAGTCTAAAATTTATAAGCGTTCCCACACACAGAAATAGTGTGTGTTTATATGTGTGTGTGTGTGTGTGTTCGGATCTTGGCCACGTAATATTAACGCGCTTTAAGATAGTTTATGTAAAATGCTGAAAAAATTGGTCAACTTTATAAAAAATATACGATTATAAACTGAAAATGTCGATAAACTATTTTCCCAAGTATAGTTATTTTTTCAATCGATAATGTCACTAAATTCAAACATGTGTATTTGTGTGTAAAAGTCATGTAATGTATAATGCAGTACTTTTGATTGCACATTGAACGCTGTAAACAGAAGCCAATGTGAATAAAGCATTTCTTTAAATAGCGATCTCGTGGATCGATAATGTCGATAAAGGTTGACCCGAAATGTTATCAAATGCCGACGAAAGCGAGAAACAGCTTGTGCCATTCGTGCAGGATATCGAGCACTAGTGATATCGTGTTTTTCAACCTCGAAACAGATTTATTAATCCCGTAGTGTTGACCTTTAAATTCCCCGGTTCACAAACGCAACAGGAACGAAATTCCTGTTCGATTCCGATCAAATCTGTCATTCGCGGTATGGCGCAATTTTTTAATTGGACACGCAATTTTTTGAAAAGAATGGCATTTAGAGAAAAAATATCAGTTTATAACAATATATAAAGGAAAAAACTTTTAATAAAAAAAAATCAGAAATCTCTGCGATTTATTCGCGCGCCATCAACTTTATCAATAAATTGACACACACACACACACACACATTGAAAAGATTATTTTAAATACTATTGAAATATATTTGCTCGGAACTACCGCTTCAACATTCGTAGCATGCAGATGTGTAATAAAACGGCACGAAATAGCGCATATTTCCTGTATACAACAACAGGTCTATTGTGTTAGCTGCACTTTTCACGTTTTCCATACAATAAAAAAATATATACTTAAAAAAATGGACAAGCAGAAAAGTATGGACGTAATATTGTTGACTGATGTGAACACAGAGGCATGATTTTTAAAGAAAACTTAGCGATTTTTCAAACGAAGAAAAGAATTTTACGACTGCATGATTATATATTAACGCGATTACGTCTTTGAGGCTGCTGAAGATAATAGGATTAAAAACGTAATTTTCCTTAATAATACTGCGTGGCTACGTAAACAGAATTGAGACAGCTAACAAGCGAAAGGTCACAAATGCAGCAGATTTTTATTTAAGTGGCCAAGTAGAATTATTACTTCTTAAAAAGAACCGACAATCACTGTACAAAAAGACCTAATGATTGTCTAGTTCTCTATAGTTCATCCAAATAAATAGTTTTGCATTTAAACGTCTGTCTTTTTTTGTCTTTAATGTAAAATAACAATGTGATGTACATTTGTTGCAAAATACGAACAAGATCGAGAATGCGCGGTATGTACTCTTCGTCGTCAATCTATGTCATCATCACTTTCGTTCTTTATCCTGCAAAACCTTCGAAAGCATCCCCAATCCGGTTTCCAGTAATGGAGTTTGCAAACCCCAAATCCATGTATCTTCTCAAACAATAGGATTGGAACACTGGGAATCTTACAGAAACGAGATGGTTACTGCGGCTACTACTACGTCGTCACTTTTGTCGAGACGCTAGAGCCGAGTCACATTCGAATCAAGTAATTCAAGATGTTCAACGTAAGTGTGAAAAACTATTTTTACGTGTTTCTCCTGTCGTTAGTTTACGAGTTCTATTTAACAAGATTTCTTGCATTTTTTATTTATCCTCTGCAGACATTATATTTATACCTGTTTTCCATCAAAAATTCGTTTCATCTTAGATCTTTGTTATTATTAATATAAGTATATTCAAGCAAATCCTTTAAAACTGCAAATATGTATAATATAATGTGCAATCGAATGTAGATGAACATAAAGAGAATAATCAGTAAAAGTAAAAGAGAATTAGGACATTATATGATGAATGAATAATAATGACGCTCTATTGTACGCTCGCTGTTTATAGCGCAATTCTAGTTGTTGTTATTATATAGTTCAATTCTAGCTCTATTATTACATAATTCAATTATTAGAGTTATTACATAGTTTATTCAATTTTAACTGTTTATCAATTATTGTTTTGTTTCGCGTAGATTTTGAGATTCTCTGCAACAGCAATAATAAATATTCGATAGTACTTCTTAAAATAAACAACAACTTATCAAATTCAGTGAGTAGATTGTGAATGATTAGTTAAATTAGCGATTAGCCTTTAGCTAGAGAGTTCGATATCGGGGTTGGCCAATGTGATACCATCTCTCGACTTCTTGTCTCGCACATACCCTCCCATCTTTTATCCCTGCATGCACGACTATAATAAATCGATACTGATGAATCAACCCCAGTCGCTAAATCCCATTATCCGTTCGTCACTCGCACCACTTTCGTCCTAGAAGGTATAGGATGGCTAAGGATAAGCGAGCCATTGCTCATAGTATAGTCAAATGAATATCGAGGGATATTCCGGAATATATGACAACGTTGTAAACATTTATTGGATTTTTACGAAAGAAAACAGATTTAGAGGGATCGACACAAACGTGTAACGACATAAATTCCTATTGGTTCTATAATTCAAGAGAGAAAATATAATGAAATTAATATAAAATATTGTTAATAACAAGTCGTTTTCGAATATAATAAATTAATCGAGCTGAGAAACAGTAATACGCTTGTTATTGATTATCCGCACCTATCCGCTTTTAAAAAATGCATATGCGGTATCAAAACAAATATTAACCGGTATAAATAAAATAATGTATTTTTAATATAATTGAAATGTGTAAATTATTATATGGTATTCTTATTTAAATGTTCAAGCTGTCGCAGGAAATCAATGTCCAAATAATCCATGTTCAGATAATTGGCGGCCCACTGGGGTGTTTGTGTATCTGATAAATTAATTGAAAATCTGATAAATTAAATAAATTTGTGACGCTTGGCATAACATGTAATTAACTCATTAATTAATTAATTAACCATTAACATAATGTGTAAATTTATGTGTAAAGTACATTTCATGCATTATGGGCGTGTTCTTATATTCACTGCCAGTACTGAAAATCTATAGTTACGTGACGCAAACTATATATTTTCAGCACTGCCAGTAAAAAAGGAACACGGGGTATGTCGGTTGCGTAACTACAATTATACGCAAGTATTATTATCATAGTGATATCAGTAAGGATAAAAAGGTTGGAAAAAGCACAAATCGAATATCAGTATATCAAATAACGTACTCGTACCTCGGCACGATTGTAACCAGAGATCTTGACGAAGCTCTCGTTGCAATAGACGATTGGGAAGTCGACGATCTGGGCGTTTGCTAGTAGAAAACTGCTGTCGGCTGTGAAAGAAGAAAGAACAGAACATTATTCTCCTGACACAAAAACATGCATTTCTTCTCATCTCGCTTTTTTCTTTGAGTCGGACATTACCTTATTTGTTCGCCGTTTCCTCGTTTTATTTAATCCTTATATATATTTATCTATCATATCCTTTTTTTAAATATAAATATATCTATAATTTGCAACCTTTTATATCAATGAGGATATCTTCAACATTAATATTGTGAAATGTTTCATGGTAGAACAGATCTTTCTCTCCGTTCTTTCCGCCCCCCTTCTCTCTCTCTCTCTCTTTCTTTCTCTCTCTCTCTCTCTCTCTGTCTATCTTTTTCTCTTATATATATCTACGTTACTTGTGGCTAATGTGTGTCCTAAGCTTTTCAACTTGCGCTAGAGTTTATTTAAAGTTCCTCAATAAATTATAAGCAGGAATTAACAACGGGGATACGGCTTGGACTCATAATAACGCATTTTCGCGAAAGCAGAACAGAATGAAGAAAAGGCAAGCCTTGTTTTACCGTACTTATCCAATTAGTCGTCGTACTTAATTAGCGTTCAATCAGCGTCGATTTGTTTGCCAATGTCAATTCTCTGTCAAGAAGAAATCTCTTATTTTATCAGATGCCAACAATAAAATCATGATCTATGTGGCGATCATAATTAATCATCGTATCGTAATAATTTTTATCACAATCAATGTAATGTAAGATAAAACCCATAAAAGTTTCTTTCGCAGATGATTATTCTCGCCGGTTGCGAGTGATGATGGTTAGATATCTCAATGTCAAATGCTCATTTTAGTGCAGACATAGATGCGCGAAAACGGTTCATAAAATTTAAGCATCAGGTATGCCCGGGTGCCATAATATTGCGACACAGGAATTCGAGAGCGTTGCAAGAAGATTTCTGACGACAACGAGCGAGGACGCGATCGTTACCGACTCTGTTACCGACTCCGGTTACAGAGACGGAATTCTATAACTCCTTAACGACAGTTTCGGTATCGTTGCGCGGGTATTATATATGATAAAAAAGCTGCGCAACTGTCCGATCGATACCGAAACTGTCGTTAAGGAGTTACAGAATCCCCCGCCACAAGTATTTCTTAAATCTTAAACAAAGACGATCGTCTAACAATCTGGCTATAAAGCACATAGATATTTATTTGCTAACAATCGTCGTCAACATCGTCACGATGCTATACGATAAACGATCGTTAAACAACGAATGTCTTACATAGCAAAAGCCTTAGAGCCAAAGCACATAACATTGCGTAGCGATATACGACAGTCGTAGTCGTGGACGTAAGTACGCACAAGCAATGTTATGTGCTTTGGGCTTTGGCCCTTACATTTGAACTTTGCAACGCATGCGTCAGCATGAATCAGAAATTACGAGAAATTACATGATACAGATATAGGTGATCCTTTTTTCCATTCCCTCTAACAAATTATTAATTTTGTATATAACAAATTATTAATTTGTTATATATTATTAATTGCAAACGAGAACATATTCGAATTATCGAATTATAAATGCTGATGAATTTGATTAATGTACCTACATATAATATTATATGAAGAATTGAGCAATAATTACCTTGCATGAATCAATCATAAAATATTATTAATTTAATTAATACCATGTGTTATTATTATAATCCCGCAGAGAGCTCAATCTGTAGAACGATTCAAATCTTATCGTCAAACTTTTAACCGATATTGCTACAACGAAAAGTATCGAAGCATTAACATACATGATTAAAAAAAGGATATTTTTCGGACTGATCGATAATGAACATCGTATGTCAAGACTCGAAACAGTCTGAAAATTAAGCCAGTTATGTAACAAATATGAACTTGTTCAAATCTCTTTCTTTTCTCGAGGTTGTATTTCTATCCATCGTCCCCGTTCTTTTCCACATTCTCTCACAGGGAGTCGGATGCACTCCTTTGAGCGTATGATCTCTGAAGTAGATCATGTTGCATTCAATGAGTTATGAAATAGTACATACTATTCTTATGATTACGTGTGTGTGTGTGGGGGGGGGGGATGAATGGATATAACGTACCAGGTGTGCCTACATCCGTAATAGGAGCTGGTCGAAGTCTGATCTGTAATCACTCTGTAATAATTACTATTACCTTTATTACTTTGTTGCCTGTTCCTATTAAATCTACATCGGAAAGAAATCTTGTTGGTTTGCGTATTTTTTTGGTCTGCGTATCTTAAACACCGATTGTCGCCAGTTACAAAAATTTTCCGTTTAAAAACCAGAGTGTGTTACACACTTAAATATATTGATTTTAAATACATTAATCATGAAAATTATTAGAAAAAAAATGTGATAAAAGTAAATAATATCAGTATAGTTATTTTTATATTTATATTCTGAATAACACATTTTCGTCACAAATTCGTTATCGCACTGATTAACTAAGAATATACAAGAAAATATATCTATTTCTCTTTCATTTTTATCCATAAGATTCTCTATTTGTTTTATCACCAGTGTTTACAGAATTTATATAATTTTTTTCGAGCATGAATATGTGAGTTAGTCTTGCTCCTCGATCCGAATTATACTAGCGTCGGCGAGTAATGTCAAAGATCAATCAAAGTTTACATTGGAAAAGTTCTGCAAAATGATGAAAAATATTCGTAATGGAACGAATGCGGTCGTTCCTTTCACAGTGACATTGCGCCACGTAAACGTCGACGCAAGTCATGGACGTAAATCGGGGATGCTTTTAATGGACTTTTCTACTTAGAAGCCAATGAAATGCAACCGACATTTCCTTTTTTCCGTAAAGCCGTATCCTTCGCTTAAACATTGGGTTAAGAAAAAAACAGAATGTGTGTGTGTGTGTGTGTGTGTGTGTGTGTGAGCGCGCACGTGCGTATAAATAAAAAAATAATATATTTTTTAAACATATTTTGCACGAGTATACACAAAAAATACAATTATATAATACATCAATATATCAAATACATTGCATATATATATAATTATAGCTTGTACCTTTAAGAAATTATTTGAGAAATAATCTTGAAAAAATAAAAAGACATATTTGAAAATATACTAAAATCAGATAAGACGACAAATTAAAACGGTTGCGTGTAATCTTGCAATCGATCGATCAGATTGTCGACGTAGTTATAATTGAACTTCACGACGCATGTTACTTTCACGCGATATGATATACGATATACCAGTAGTTCAGCATTTATTAGGTACTTTGCATATGAATGAATTATACGAATTTATTAGGAGCAAAAACTAAGATGTGAAATACGATATCGCTTTTTTCCATTTAGAGTTGTTTTTCCATTTAGAGTGTGTTTTATTTTTGTGCTAATTCTGTTTGAATTACATCTGGCGATGTGTAAAATTTTTTGTTATATCGTATCAAAATATTTTATTTTTGAAAGGAAGAATGAGAGAGAAAGAGAGAGAGAGAGAGAGAGAGAGAGAGAGAGAGAGAGAGAGAGAGAATAGAAAAATTACGGAAGTACGGCGGACGATTTCAAACCAATTAATGCCGTTAGATCCCGGGAGGAAGTTAATTGAGACGAATGATACGACGAAAAGAATTGAAGTTCGCTCTGTGAACCACTTCGGACCAGGCGGATCGATGAAACGCATTAAAAAGATTTAGATTACGGATGGATAGTGGTTCAAAACTCCGACGCCGTCGCGTCGAACAACTTTCGAGCATGAGATAAATTTCAAGACGAAGGGAGAGTTTTCAAAGAATTAAAGAAGTAACGAAGCGACGGCACAAAAGCGCTTCGAAGAGTCTATTGCCTTCAAGCAATGTTCTGCACTGCCCCGACTGACGATTTCCGTTAACTATTACGATGACAAAGGAGAATTTATTCCGTGATTTATTAACCTATTCCCGTGCCGTGCAATATCTCATATAACCAGTTGTTTATACTTTATAGAAAGAAAAATAAATTTAAAAAGAAATTAGTATGTTTAATGTGAAAATATATAGAAAAAAATTCTTTAGAAAATTTCATACAAAGTTTAACATATATTTGAAACGACAAATATATCATTGTCGTGAGAACCTTAAAAGACTGAATACACGTTAAAAACAAAAAGATTTTTTTATTTTTTTTAAGTTTTAAAACGGAGAAAAGCAGTTTCGAGAACGCAGTTCACTTCTTTTATACGAAATATTCTAGGCGCTGGTAAGGCATAAATCTTATCCTCGCATAGTTACTTTGACGTAAAAATAATATGTATGTGAATATCCATCCACATACCAACACTTTATGAGCAAATGGCAAAACATGATACCAATCCATTAGTAACGCTGTCCGATAAAAGTATCCGACACAGCTACTAGATTTTCTAGCCTTCTTCTCTCACCGTTACTCGACATGCATAAGATAGAATAGAACGTCTTCCAGAATTTCCATGAGGCAGTCGTACTGAGCAGAAAATTTTTCGTACTACATGTCACTAATCCGTGTTTGTATGAGCCATTAATCTACAACGACTTTCATTGTAACCTTCTTGTAAATCTGAAAACGAATTTATGGCTTGCGATAACCCATTGCCCTTTTCAATCCTATGGCACATCTCGATAAAGCGTGCGCGTGCGGGCACACACACACACACACACACACACACACACACACACAAATTCTATTCTTTTCAAATAAGATGGCTTACGAAGCTGTTTTATTAGAATCTTTTCGCAAGATTTCTTTTGCACAACATGATGTAAGAAAATATCGTTTATTGAAAAAAATATTATAAAAGGATATTTAAAAACATATTTTATAATATACAAATATTAAAGTTATTAAAGTCAAGTAAGATTTTGCGTGCAAGCTTAGATTTATTTAACATAATTCATTTACCAAAAAAATGGAAGGGTCATCTGTCATCTGTCTTAGCGTGACTGAAAATATATCATATATAAACAAATAAATAAATAAAATTTAAGAAAAAATATACTATTCGATATTTTCAATCCCAATGTAATTTTTAGAAAAGATATATATATATATATATGTATATTTTATTTATATACATTTACGACAATAACACCATGTATCGAAATTGGTTAAGAGAAATACTACATGCACATTCATATTATGACGATGTGTCCTGTTACGAGTTACGACGCATATTGGATTCCACGAAAATACATACTTTGCAAGCTTTAAGACGAATCCCGACGAAACCACAGTAATAAGCGCCAAGGCAATCGGGCAACGTTACAAGATCTAAAGTGCGAACAACACTTGCTTCGCTGCATTATTGGAAAAATTGCGTGATACTTTGGCTAGCAATCCCTAGTCCATTTGTATAGTCTTGCGAAATGTCGCGTTAGGTCAAGATACATAAACAAGTACGACAAATTATGTGTGGCACTATCTTGTCCAATTGTCCTCTGGGAAATACATACTATCAGATTGTCGTACAGTTTTTCCCAAGTGATTTCTTAGTACTTAACACATGGAAAATTTATTACGTGGAAACATCCAGTATTTCGCAGGAAAAATGTTGAGTTCCATTAGTCACGAAAGCCTGACTTCACGTTTCTAACGTTAATGTAGTAAATGAGATAATCTACTGTGATTTAAATAAACATAAAATACACTAACTTGCCAGAGTAATCTCTTGATGGGTTTACCCTTTTTTTATGATTATGGCCGCTTTCACGTTGTTTGAACTTTGACCTTTGAATTTTGGGGCGCTTTACCCGAAAATAAATCAGATTGATGAGTAAAACTGTCATCTTATGTAAACGTTATTTCACTACGAATAAACGTTAAAATTGCGATTAATGTCGGCAGTACAAATTACAAAAATGTTACTTAAAATATTAATAATTTATAATGTGCTTCTACATTATTCGAAAAATTTTGAGGAACAAACTTGGAATTATGAGATATTTTATATTAACTTTCTATTCACCTTAACTATATTTTCTTTGAAAAAAATATGTATTCCATCATATTCCGTATTAACTAAAAATCTGGTAATTAAAAAAAACATGTAATCTAATGAGAATACCATGCATAAAAAATACTTGGAAATTAAGTAACGAAGTCGATTAAGTACGCGCGAGAGGTTAAATCGTTAAAAAATTATACCGGAAATTACCGTTTATTATATAGCAGATAGCGTTTGATTTTCTTGCAAAACCAATTCGAACATTCTAAAGAAATGAATCGATCGAAGGCACGTAATTTCTTAATTGCAATTAAAGGAGATCACACAAAAGAACCACGTTTATAACGCCCACACAAAATTGCCGCGTGAAAGGCCAGACGGTGTTAACCCCTTTGTCGCTATCGCGAAGAAGGACCACTATTTCATAGTTCTAATGACCGTGTGTCTATCTATATGAGTTAGCTATCGCTTGATTGAAACTTGAAACGCATAAGTGATACAACATTTCAGTTCGCGACAATTTAATCGATGTACGTACCACTGAACATCGACGTTTAACATTTGGATAAGATATAGTAATGAACATCATATGGCAAATCAAAGTCTACTTGTAACTTATTACTTGCTGTGCACTTAAAATTTTTTAATGACAAACGATACCTCGTGACAAATTTCTTTTAAAGTATCTTATAAAATATTACATCTTTTTGAAAGCTAAAACCACGAAACAGAATACAAAGACTTGAAACTAAATGTCACAATATTTTATACGATATCAAATTCATCAGTAACATAATAATTACGATAGCTTTAAAATTTCGTGTAATGGATATAAAATATCAGATTTATAAATTGAGTAAATTTTATATACAACTATATCTTAAGAAGTGCGTGGTACGTCGTGCGTCGTGCGTCAAGCTGATTGCCATATCCTAATCTCGTTTTCCGTCGTGCGGGAAAAATACGCGCGAGTCTTATCAGTCGCTGGTTATTAAGGAAATACGGCATCACGGCAAGCTCTTCAGAAAACGATTACGCACGTGGTGATCGTGTCTGATGGTCGGCGGCAAGTAAGGTCAGGCCGACCTTACTTAATCTTGATTCGCACGCAAGTAACTCTCGCGACTGAAGTTAGATCGGGTCAAGGTGCAGTCAGTATACTTGCATGCGCTTACAGTTGATCTTAACATATAACAGCTGAGTTTTTGCATTGCGCTGGACAAGCCACCGCCCGTGGCTCTCAAGCACTCAAGTCTTTACGATTCAGTATCAAGATGGACTTGACATGGTAGTTCGTGAACACCTCGTGAATGAATTGTTCGATATACCTGAAGGACGTTGTTGAGCGAAACAAAATTTTTGTATAATTGAGAAAAATATTTTAACTACAAAATGGAAAGTTTTATTCACAAATAAGAATTCTTGAACCTACAAATAACTCTATACATATACGTACTTTTATTCATCTCAGATGTCATTGCATAAATTTTTTATCCAAAATGCGCTTGTATACGATGTATTAGGAATAAATTCATGTGTGCTTCAGCTGCATCGAAATATATCCGTGAAAGAAATATCAACGCATATAAATATAAACTTTCTGTTTATATGTACTCTTAGTTTTGCAATATAATTTGCGTTATATTACAACAAATTGAAATTTGTTAGTCCCTTGCCTTATCATTTAATTTGTGACCGTGCGTGCCATAGTCACAACGACGCTCGCGTGTGAAGACAAAACACAGATCTGGCAATATAAGTACATACTTAATCTCCCTTCATTTCATCTAGTAAATGCTAAATAATATAATATCATGAAATAAAACTTTGAATATATATAATGTAATTGGTTTTTTTAATAAACATATGTTCAATCCGTAACACGAGTCTCACTCGACATTATAAAACAAGAAGTTATAAAAAGATAGATTTTTTAATGTACAATAATTTGATTAGATGTAATTAGCTTTTACATAAAAAAACAAATTAATTTACTGTCGCAACAGACCGTGAAAACAGACCAATTGAAAACGTTCGATAGTATCAATTAACTGACATCGTATTCAGAAATGTTTATTCAAGAATTCTTGAGCATGTACTTATTGAATGATACTATACTGAACTTTGTTCAAATACATATTCATGCGTGATATATATGTATGCATATAGCTTCGTTTAGATTGGTAATAATATTATGTATTGATAAATATGTAAAAATATGTAAAAATATGTAAATTATTAAAAAATAAATTATTAGAATGATTATTTTCCGATATTTCTTAGCTCTGGTCTTTTGCGTTGACACTGCCTAATTGTAGCCGGCAAATTGACCTTTCTTTTTCGTGCAAGGATTTTCTAAAAATTATTATGTTTCGAGGACACGAAAAGTGATTTAGTTAGAAACGTTTAAATGGCTTTTTACCATGTCCTCTCGCAAACGCAATGCGTCATAATTACATTTTCTATTAACATAATGCGGGCTTTGTAAAACATTATGTTATTATACATATATATAAAAACAATGTTTTACAAAGCAATTATGTATAAGTGATATAATTGCATAAAGCAATTGCAGTAACACGCGAAACGCGTATATAATTTACTTATTTCTAGGATATATTTCTAGAAATTAGTATAACATCATAAATACGGAAGGATTTTTAAATAAAAAGCTGTGCTTTAATAGACTGGATCCCCAATCTAATAACATAATCACACTTATTGCACTAAATACAAATGATTAATTATTGAAGATAGTCGGTTATACTACTAGATAAAGCCAATGGTACTGAAAGTTGTAATAGAGAAAATCATGTATAATAATAATAAAGGCAACAGTTAACATGAAAACGGATACATTACTGGTATGAAATATGATATCATCGTATGTTGCTTAATTTGGAGAATAACTATATATATTCTTTGCATGAATTATTGTGCTCGAAACTTCGGAACAGAGAAAAGGGATAATATATATCACTGTGGCGGCGGATTATACATATTTGATGAGTAATAAGTCCTCCACGAGATTATGAAATTAACCATCATTTTTGCCAGATTATCTCATTACGTACATATTATATACCAAGTATATGAATAAATGAATTTCTCACGTAATAACCTTTTATTACCTGTTACCGTTAAATTGCTTCGTATATAATTGCTCGATCTCAATATTATAATATTCTAAACAAAATACTATATTCTTTATGTATAATCACTTTTCAAATTTTCCTTAAAGAAAAAATATTTAATAGATATAATCTGCATAAAAATATAATCACAAACATGAATGCGGTGTCTATTCGGTTTCTTGTAAATTCTATCAGACTTTATTAAGCTCTATCGTCTGCCATTGCGATACAATTTTTTATCACGCAAAACAGAAAAGTTCAAAAATCAGATTGTATTGAGTCACGAGGCAAAGTTGATCGTATAGCGGAACTCCAACACCGAAAACGCTACCACATCCTTTTGTATCCAACGCGTGTTATTACGACGACGGAGCTACACATCTGCAGATGTAGGAATCGAGACGGCGCGGCGCGGCGTCCCAATTTGAGCGCAGCTCTTCTCTGCAAAACGCTTGTGCTCGATTTAATATATCGTGACCATAAAGAGGGTATAGATATCTGCATCGTAATGCGTCGACAGAGTGAAATAAATGCACGGGATAGAATTTGCCCAAAAACGTAGTTACTCTATACAACAAGATTCACCAGGTCAAAAGAAATGTTATACTATATATACCATAAAAAAATATATTACTAATATTTTTAAGTTGTTCGTAATGAGTCGAACCTGTCGATAAACGATTGTCAACTTTAAATACGAAAATTGTATCTAAAATAAATTACATGCTGCATTATCTTTGTATGTATGTGTGTGAAGCACACTGCATGGGGCGTATCATTTTGTAGAAACACATAAAGTACTGAGAGAGTTCTAGCTTTATTTTTAATAGTTTCATAGTTCTCTATAAGTTAAACAAATCGTTCTGGTCATTAAAGCACAAAAAATATCTCAGAACAAGATGCCAGATTCACGCAGTGTTTTACTTTGTCTTACGAAAGTTCTCTCAATATTTATTGATTAAAAGAAGTTGAACCGCTAAACGTGTCGAGCAAATTTTAACATGTTTTTCAGAGGGTAATTTAACGATAAAATCATCAAACTACTATGTTTTCAACGATCTCTGATTAATAGATTCGGATATAGATTTTGCTTCTTTCAGTATTCACTAGTACATGTCTATAGGATTTATCCGATAAAAAGCTTTTCGAACCTGCAATTGTGTTGTCAACACAGATTGCAAAATGCAAGCTGTGATTTATTTATTTCTATTCACAATCCAGATGTATCTATGATATTGCATCTGTGTGACGTAAATTGCGGTTAATCTATTCACACACAGAGAGAGAGAGAGAGAGAGAGAGAGAGGAGGGGGATAGTATGGCAAAGATAGAACATTTTTGTTAATCCACTGTTTTTTTAGCATGAATATATATGATTGTGCGAGAATAACAACATTTTTGAAAATGCAAATTTTATGTTGTTTCCGAGAGCGATGCAGGTGTGAAATCGCTCATGAAATGTCACAGCACTTATAATTTCAAACCTTCTCTTGTGATTTTATTTTATAACTCGAAAAGATCTCATTAGAATTAGAAAATTTGATATAATTAGAGTTAGTGGTTGTCCATTTCTTATTTAAAATCATTTTTAAAGTTTAAAGATGAATTAAGTTCATAAATTAATTTTTTTGGATTTTGTAAAAAAATAAATTAAATAGTTCTTTCTGTAGAATTTATTTTTAATTATAATTACAATTTTTAAAATTTCTTTAACTTTAATTTTAAATGTTATAGATGTTTCTCGGCG
The DNA here is from genome assembly GCF_003070985.1 of Temnothorax curvispinosus. NCBI lineage: Eukaryota > Metazoa > Arthropoda > Insecta > Hymenoptera > Formicidae > Temnothorax > Temnothorax curvispinosus. Next base: position 204,222 of record NW_020222909.1, read on the forward strand.
TGTTTCGTGCCGCATTCCGTTCGATTTCGATCGAGTCGAGTATATCGCGAACTTCTAAATTCGTCGCTTTTCATGGTACAGGGATTTTCGTCGCACGCGACGTCGTCCCCTCGCAAAGACTTTTCCCGAAGGCTTCTCGCGCTTTATCGGGGACGGCACGCAGTACCTCTCCGCGAGTACCCCTTATCCCGCCGCGGCCGTCGTAAAACTGCAACGATTACGAATGATTTATCGTTGGGACGCGCGGATCGCGTGTAGTCGCTCGCTTCGTTCTTCTTAATGTGCGTCGGGACGCGAATTCTCGTCAACGTCGACCGCCATCAAGGTTGCCTCGAGAAGCACCTCGAAACGCTGACGAAACTTGTAAGGATCATAAAAAGTTGATAAGATGTGGGTGAAATTACGCGATCTAACATATCTAATGTAATTACTAATTACGATACACGTTGCTGATTGCAAATGTGAATAAGCGGTCCGGTTATTCCTCAGGTCATTGCAATTTTAAGAAAATGTTCTCTTCTAACAAAAATTCTAAATATCTATTACGTTATAATATGAGATTCATACTTTCAAGACTGCATTTTTATAATTATTATTGTTACACTAAGGTAGTTTTCAAACACAGAATGCGTTTAAAAACTAGTAATAAATATATTCTCAAAATATAATTTACAATTCTTTGGTTAAAAACAAAAAAAAATGATTGGACACGCGTAGATAAACTTTCCTCTTACACAAATCTTTCCTTTCTTATATTATAATTTATAAGAATTTTGAAAATATGCATACATAGTAAAAATGATAAAAATATGTATTAATGTTAAATGAAATAGACGAATATCTTTCATAGTTATTTATCCTTAAATTCGGACCACGTGCATGACTATACTTCAATAATAAATCCGGTCGTGATCCTCTGCAGTTTTAAGGGTTTTAAGGTCGAGTCTGGTAATACGACGAATGCATATTTCAACGTGTAGCTGCCATATTTTATCCCTGTTATGGGATATACGCGACAAAGTTTGCACAATACTTTTTTATGCCTTAGTTTTCTCTCTTGTCTAAATTGTTTATATATTTATCTTTGTCATATAAATAATTTTTGGTAGGAGCTGAATTTATAATTGTCAATTGCTTAAAAAATTTTCTTATTTTATATAAACATATTTATTTTTCTTCGGGACAATTAAAATGCAAAACATATTGCATATACCGTGCACATTTCATGAAACTATGTGTGGGGTGGGATATCGTTTTTTGAGGGCATTGATGAATGTCGATATTTTTTAAAAATATGTACTTCCTTCTTTAGTTAGATAAGATTGGCGCGCCGCGCGGAGCACTGAAAATTTCACGGGGGAGGGCGCGCTGGACCGATTTTACGACGCGGCTATAGCAATCGTGTTATATGTATGCGTCCATCGTCTATTTCGAGGTTTCACAGACTATTGCAACGAGTTCAAGGAAAAAGTATAGGGGAACGATCTCAATTTATGTTCGCTGCGGAGATACTGCGGTATCGCGTGTTGAAAAAACATGATAATGTCGATGAAACGACAATTTGCAAATTAAATTTGGGAGTTTGTAGTTTCTTAATATCATACTTGTATATAAAAATACGCACACGGAGACTATAAGCCTTCATTTATCTCGAATATGTACTACCTACATCTTGTAGAAATTTGGAATACACTTGTTTAGCGTTAAAGTGTACGATGAGAGCAAAAACTCAAGTATCGTAGAAAGTTTCGAGCACACACATAAAGAGAAATAAAGTTAAAGTATCCTTTACCATATTTTTCTTTCTTTTATTAATCACACACAGTCACTATTCAGTAGAATAGTATAAAGTATAACGCGTGTAACGCGAATTTTTGTAAAAGACTTGAAGGATACGATATTCTTTTTAAATCGCAGGAGTTTTGCTATTTATATTCCATCAATATTATATTTCGTATTGGACTCCCGTCAAACGTACGTCACCTCCAATCATCTCCAGTTTTATCCGTTTTCATTCACCTTTCGACTGTCAGTCGCGCTTCTGTAGAATCAAAAATAGTACAAGATCTATAGAAGAAGAATTTATGTCAAGTTGGAGGATGATCGTCTCGACGATTTCAATAGGGTGACGACATCACCGAGCTATTGTCTATTTTTTCTCTGTCTTTTTCCTCTTATGGTTTTCTGCGAGGAAAATTTTGTATTCAGAAATCGACATTGTTTTACGGATGTGTATCTAAAAAAATAACTTTGATCAAGAGAAATCCTATAATACAAGATTTCTAAAATAGTATGTCATAAACAATCATCGAATAAACGTAATAAACGTAACACAAATGAACGGTATGTATTAAAATATCGTTCTTTCATTAATATTTCCGTATATAAGGTTATAAATTCTTTAGAATCAATTTATCATTGATGATAACCTTTTTATTCTATTATAAGCATTAAATGAATATTGAATTGTAACCACGTTCCATTTGGTGGAAACAGGAAAAGTCAATATATGTATTACGTAAAAATAATGATTATCCTGTAAAATTGTTGAGTTAATTTATCTATCTTTTGTATCTACCAACTAATCCGTAGAATTTTATATATTGCGTAACATTGTTATAAAAGTATGATAAAAAACGTTGGAAAAATTTGTAAATGCAATCGAAAAATATATCTTGGTAAAGATAAAATATTATAGCCGGATAATTATACCCACGTTCCGCTGCAAGCACCATCGTTTTTTATGAACGCTGACCGCGTTCGAGTTAATTGTAGGCATTTTTAGCGTCGCAGCGTCGTAATTTTTAAATATCTGCAAAACGAAATTTTTACGCTAACTTTTTTGCAAGCGCACGTAATTGGCCGCTTCCAATTATCCCGGTATTTGACGACAATATATATTCTCATAGAATTAATCTCGCTGTTTAAAAATTTCATCTTTCTATTATTGCCTCATTTTTGCTATTTTACCAATATAAGAGCTTAAATTTTAATATCGTTATTAAATCAAATGTACACATTGGTACACAAGTCTTAAAATAGATGATTGGAAAAAGTTATCTGGTCAGTACAGATTGTACGATGCCGTTATCTTTATCTATTTTGGATAGGTTTTACTGTGCGAGACGTCAAGAGCTTTCATACGGAAAAAGAAGCTTTAATAAATAAGATTATCTTTTTATATTATGTTTCAAGTCATAAATAGAGAAATCATTAAAGTGCATTAATTATATTCAACTTTATACATTTTTATATCGTCGCAGTTTTATACACTATATATTTCAAAACAGTATAAAAATAATTATAATCGATCCGGAAAATCAAACAATTTTATATTTTAGCAAAAATATAAAGAAGGTGTATTCAATTATGCAATTTTAATTTCACTTCTACATAGGAACTATGTAAATTTATTTATATAATGTAATGCATGCAGTGCTCGCATTTGCGTAAATACTACGGTAAAAAATGTTGGTTTTCTTTGGAAGGGAAAAAAACTAGCTAGGAAGCAGTTATATTATTTATGTTATTCCACGTTGTCGAGTAACACTAAACGTAAAGTTATTGCAAACCGAGTTTTGCGAATTTACGTTCGCGTCAATTATTCACTCGAGTAGCCCAGGTTCGACGTCGCGCAAGATAGATTCTGTTCTCGTTTCGAGTATTCTCGATGCAAATTTAAACTCTCTCTCGCTGCTTCCGTGCGCATACCCAGATATACGCATACATAAGAAACAGTGCGTCGTACGTAAGTTCCTCTTACCTAGATTTTCGATGCGCGTCTTCCGATTCGGTTTCTTTCACATACCCATTTTTAGATTTTTATCTCAAAGAAGCTATTCCTATTCGAGCGTTAACGAATTTTCAAACGTTTCTATGTGGAAGAAATTTCAATGCAATAAAATTATGATTATATGCGTGTAAACTAGCTGTAAACAAGTCGTTTCTCTCTAACTCTATAGTCCTTTTTAGATCTTTAGAAGAAATTTTAATTCTACGATTTAGTATCAAAATGATTATATATATATATTTTGTATTCTCTTAATGTGTATTAAAAAAACCATTGATTAATTATAGAAATTTATTAAATAAATGCCCGAAATGAAGATATTATATATGCCGCCACATCAGAAAATTCTTAAAAGTTACCATAGCACGAACAATTCGCAATTGTTCTTTATAAGCAACGTGGGATTTCAACATGAATCGTATTCGAAGAATAGTACATTCAGTACTGGATTGCAAGGTGTATTATTATAAAGTTTTCCTTTGTAAAACAAAGAAAAATTCGGACTACAAATGAAAACGATTGGCGAGTGCATTGTGTACACAGGCGATGCGTGCAATTTCATTTGCTGCAAATATCCGTTGGTTTGACCCATTGACCTAGCAGCGTTGAAACGCTGAAACGGAAGTAACGCGGTAGCGAATCATCTCCGTTCTCGCCAACTTGTTCCGGTCAAATTACTGCCAATACGCTATTAACCATTAATCTATCAAGATTACAGACTGTAACCGTACATACACAGTTTTGTGATTTTCAGATTCGTTTAGTGTCTTTTCCGACATGAATGGTCACATTATCAAGAGACATGGTAATACACGCGAAGCGAGACCGCACCGTGACTCTTTTACGCGAACGCACGAGTTGCGAGTACTCGAGATTTTGAGATTTCAATAACAAGTGAACGTTAAACATTTTATGAAATTTATCTCTGCTTGTCGAGATATCGTCGTGCATGTAAGCAAATTTTATGCGCAACATTCGCGATTTTTCGCAGTTAGCGAGGTTCTTATGATAATTAATAAAAATATACATATCTTCACATGTCGCATACATATATGCATGCATGCATATCGACATAATCGCAGGTAATCTGAAAATGCGAAATACGATATGCAAACGTGCAAATTTTTTTCAGAGTGAGTGTACATTGCATATTCTGTCACTCTGCACTCTGGTTATTACTCTAAATAAAAACGAATGAGTACATTAATTTATTTAATTGGGAGATGCAATACATTTTTTCATTGTCAGTGAGAATTTTCAGTGAGATTAAATCTTTCCGATAGTGAGAGAGATAGTAAAAATTAATATTTGTCCGTTTTAAATTTACAGAGAATGAGTGTAGAAACGTGTTAATTTCTCCTCAAGATATAATAGAGATAGGTTGAAAAAATCTCTCTTGAAGGAAAGAGAAAAGCCTCTGTTGTGCTTTGATTAAGCGAAATTGGTCATTTGGCTAATAAAATAATAGTTGAAAGAAACATACTGGATGTCGACTACCATTCTTCAGTCCTTTTCATCATGCTTTTAATAGAAGAATTTATTTGAAGAAATACGCTAGACAAGTGGCCAATTTATAGGATAATAAGTAAGGCAATTAATAACGCGCCTTCTCATAATAAATTATAATCTATGTTAACTTACTGACGTAGCATTATTAATTTATTAAGCTAATCCGTGGTTGTATCTTCCATTAAAAAAGAAAGGATCTCTTTTACGGATAGAGTTGATTTTTAACGTCTATCACTTCAGATTCAGATGAATGAACATTTGAAGCAATCTGTATCGTGAATAGCGACGTATGTACACATAAGTGTGACTGTCACACTCCCTCGCTCCCCATTTGGTGGTTCGAAATTTACATAGCTACGGGAAAGCTACAAGAATAATGTATGGATTAATCAGGAACGATACCGTTTGGAGAAGTGACAATGCTGAATATACACATTATATGTTTGAATAGCAAATACCTACAGGTTGGAAATTTAAAACATTGTAAGTGCCAAAATGCATATAAATTATGGATAGCTAAGAGAGTACCTAAAATAGGGAGATGATAAAATTTATTTGCTTCCTGCAATAAAAAGTGTGAAACTATGAGAATATAAATAACGTTTTGATATTTACATCCTTTAAACATTTCCTGCACGACTAGGATTTATTCTCGGTAATTAGATTTGCTCTGAAATTTTCTTGACTCTGTTCACGTCGATCGACGATTGACCCTGGACGTTTTAACGACAAGGATTGTCAATACTTAGATTGACAATAAATATCGATCGTCCGAGGGCGCCGTTAGAGTCTCGAGGGCCGTCGACTCGTGGCAGCTGCTTTGTACCCCTTTCATTCTCGTCGTCTTGCTCCTCTCCCTCCCTCTCCTTTGCTTTCACCTCATCGTCTTTTCATTCTCCGATTTCTCTCGTACACGGGGCAGCTATTTCTAAAAATAGGCGCGCATCGAATAACTGGGGGTGGCGGCGGCTAAGGTTGAAGTTTGCATTGTGAACGCGTATAACGGTGTATATGACTGCTAGTCTTCTCCCTACTCTGGATGTAACCGTAGATTTGACCCAATGACCCAGCGGACGAGCCCGAAAAGCCGCGGAAACGCCCGAGTGTTCATCCTCGACCCCGGCTCACCATGTCCTCACCCTTTCACCCTCTCATCTCCCCCCCTCTCTCTCTCTCTCTTCGGAATCACCTTCGCTCCCTAACATTCAATTCCTTTATTCCGCTTTCCTGTTCGGATAGAAGTATCTCTCCCCCACTAACGCTGATTGGCTATGCACGGAGGTATAAATATTTTATTGTGTATCTGCTGCGCGCGTGTAGACATCTAATGGACCTAACATTGTGATACACGACGCTGTAATACGGCATCGACAAGCGATACCACGTTAGTTCAGCGATATCGCGCAATGATTAATCTTTGCGGTTGTTTTCGGGATAATCAGGCTGAACGTGCTGTGCAGGCGATATCTATAATGTATCGCGAAATTATACGCGGAAGCCGCGTTATGCGAACGCGCTACCACGATCGCATACCGGGGTCCTTCAGTCCTCCTACGAATTCTCAGGATATCTTCGATGCAATTAGGCGAATCCGTATAACTCCGTTAGCGACATTAAATTGAGCTAATAAATCGAGATGAGCATTCCCTTATCGCACATCTCGATTTCTTAAGAATGTGTGTGACAAATGTGTAAGGTAAATTTTATTTATGTTAGTTCTTTTTCAATGAAAGACTTTTTTAATAGTTATGTTATTAATAATAATAATTAAATATATTTTTTTTAATTTTCAATATTCAATAAACGTATTATGGCAATCAAAGAGAACACAAAGTGTATTTGTGATATAACTCATTCTTAATTTTTTCTTCTTTTCTTAGTCAATTTACAAAACTAAATAAGCTAAATAGATATAGAAATCAGTATAAATACACTTTTGATTCGCGGTTATGTAAACTGTATCGCATGATCCAATATACATCTACATATATCACGTTTGAACGCTATGTGTTGTTTTCCAATATATGTATAAGTGCCACATACATGATACATGCATGTGAGATACATTCGCCACGAAAGCCTATCTCGTCTCTTTACTCTCGGCACTTTCCCAACCAACGATAAGCAAAATATGTATTTGGGAATCTCCCGCTTGTGTATGCAGAAAAAATATCTAGACGAAATAACAAAAATGTCATCATTGCGTTCGCGTTACTTTATGAAAGACGATGCAACTGAAACTTAAACGAATAAATTGATTAATTAAAATCCAAATCATTTGTTTCATCCTAGAGTGCATAACATTTTTTTGTTGTTTTATCATGCATAATTTTTGTATTTAAAAAATTAATAATTGTATAAAAAAAAAATAAAACAATCACACATTATAAAGTTAAATTACAATTATTATTATATCTTAAATGTGTATTAAATATCATATCGTATTATATCATCTTTTACTTTAAAATACTGTGTGTGTTACTATACACATAAATAAATACGTACATACTTGTTATTAAACTTATAAAATTTGCATAATCTAAAATCTAAAATTTTACATAATTTAAAATTTATTGAAGAAGTAACAGAGTTAATGCTATCCAATAATATACAATTTCGGATGTGTGGCAGTATCTTATAACTGATAAAGATACTGCGAGAAAACGGATCGTTTTAAAAGCACATTCACATCGGTATATCGTTCACATTCGACGTTTTGTACGTTTTGTTACATATTTTATATATTCTATTCTGAGCACGCTATATTCTCCCAGTTATCCTGCACGACATTCTCCAAGTGTGATCTTTTTTCAAGGGTGAAGACCTCTTTCGTCCTTTAAGTGATAACGTCAGAAAAAATGTGTCATAAATAAAATTATACATCTATTCTATTTAAAATATTTTTCAAGTAAATCCTATGTACCATATATGTATATACACGGATGCACATACATATAGAATTAATGATTATTTTAATTGATGCAGTAGTTATCGTTATGGCATTTTAATTTATGTCTCTAGTAGAATGTCTTGTAAATTGTCATAGATATATGTTTCCGTTACGGCAATACTTTTTCAGGTAAAGGAAGTTATTATAAGTATACTTTAGCACGATTAAATACGTTTCGCGGAAATGTCACGAGCTTCGTAAATTTATAATTCCGACGGTTAATAAAAACGAGACATCGTTAATCATGCAACGTACATCTCGGCAATGCTTCCCGAGTTGCAATATTCACTTGCCTTATCGTGCTCAATTTAGAAACAACGGAAATTTTAACTAACGACAGCATACGATATTTGGACAAATTATTATAATAAGTATCTTTATTTCGAAATTTACGTTTCACGAAATGTAAATTTTCTTTCACAATCTTTAATGTGTTTTAACACATATTGCAGAATATTCAAATAATATCACATAATCATACTTAAATAAATAACTGCATAAATTAGTGAAACTAAAAAATCATTTTATAAAAAAGAGGCCAAAATAACATTAACTTTTTATAATACAGTAAAATGTTTAACTACATGCAGTTTCAATACATGTTCTATTATACTGTATAAAATATATTCTTTAATTAAATAAAATTTTATGAAACATTCTATGTATAAAATAAATTTTATTTCGTCATATGAAATTAAACTGTATTAGTATTGTTATTGATTCTATGTGTTAAATGTTTAATAAATGTAATTAATTATTGTAACAAATGTAAATAATTAGAGAGTGTGTACAAATTTTTACTTAATAATAAAGGATTATTAAAGTATTATTAAAAGTATTGAAAAAGTGTATTGCATTGATTGGTACTCCTAATTTTCTTTTTTAACGAAATTTACTATAAAACGCAGAAAACCCCTGTTTTCGCAACGAGAAAGACGAGAAGAATCTCATACGCGAATTAACAAAGTTCTATGGTGTTATTCTAATTCTAATGGCTTTCAAAAAGTTTAAATAATAGTTCTCGCTAGACTTATCGAGCAACGGCAAGTTTACTAATTTTGTAAATATTACAATGGATTCGCAAATTGTTTTAATATTTTTAGTTATAAATTATATTTTTATCATAAAATTGTCACAAATGCAATAAATTAGATCGATTTTATGCGGGATAAACAGCGATAATTTGCGCTTTCTTTTAACTGCAGATTTTATTTTATAAATCTATGGAGAAAGTCAACTTTACTTTAGTAAAAATTTAACATATAGATAAGTACGTATTAAAAAAAAAACGTAAAAAAATAATTTACATTTTTAAGTCGATTATATATTTGGATTTAAAAATATTCAAAGATGCCATTTTTATGTTACATGATATTTTATATAATAAAATGATATTTTTTATAAAAAATATAAATATTTCTTTTTTTATATAAAATATTTCTAATATAAACATGCGGTAGATCACCAGTTAACTAAAATAGTAGTTTGTGCATTTTTTTTTAATATATCAAAAATTAGTCGGTTTACCTACAATATCTGATCCTTGTTCGCATGTCTTATATCTTGTAAAAAAGTTTCCTTGTATAGTTACTTTATAATGTAACAAGTAACATCCTTTTTTCCTATAACACGTCAAACTTCTATATTAGTTTTACAATGAAAGTCTTGCATGTAAACTTTCATCGGAGTGAGTGGGGTTTACAGATTAGACGAACCAGTTTTTTTATTTTGCTAACCAGTGAGACTATGTAAATGAGGTACGTAAACTGGTACCGTGCATGTGTTTCTACAAAAATTCTATGTTTCTCGATGTTTCTTTATTATAACTTCTACGAAAAAATGCACATAAATGCACATATCTTGATTATTAAAAGATAAGTAAGTACATGCAATTATGTATATTAATGCTTTTTTATGTTAAATTTAAGTTAGTATATATATGTAGGTATATACATATAAGCAGAGATTTGTCGAATCCTTAAAAAAAAAGTCTACATGACAAAAGTTATATACATCAACCTCCAAGGCACGTAAAGTCCATACATCGATGTAATCTAATCTCTCCTATCCTTCGTTTTATTTATCGTGAAGTATATGTTATCAAGCCACCTCGGAAGATTTATGCACTACCTACATACGTATCCTTGGCACAATCCTTCTCATTCCTCATTTCTTGATGTTCTTTGTCTAATATCCGGATGAATAGAACGAACTAACACTTGCATTTTTGCAGATATTGATGATCATAAATTCGCTGCTTTCACGCGACTTATGTATTTGTAGAAAAGAGTATGCATTTTGACGAATGAGTTACATATTTGCATGGTACATTAAATTCTATGTCGCGATCTTGGGCAATGTTAAGAATTTATTCATATGCGATTGCTATTCTCGTTTTTATGGATCAATTTCACGAACTAACCGTAAAATTATGTCTGAAATTCTTTTACGTTGGCTGTGCGAGTAATATTTAACAGATAATTTTTCTCGATTACAATTCCAATGTTTCGGTGTGAACGTGTATAACTAACGAACTAATTAAAAGCAAAAAAATTAATCGCTGTTATATATTGAATAATCACTGTTGAACTATTATTATTGTTTTTTATTTGCGTATTCGGAAGTAAAATTGTTGAAAATTTTCTGTTATACGTATTATTATACTTGCGAAATATTTGGAATGCAGTTTAATATAACATTCACATAAATGTCTTTCGTTTCGCACTACTGTAATATTTGTCTTATATCTTTAAGATAGAAAAGAAGTGCAATGCTAGTTTCCGTTTATCTTTTTCCGCTGCAGAATATACTATATAAGATATGATAATTTAAACGTCATCATCATCTTAATAACTGGAATCGGTTTATATCTTTTGATATAACACTCTTATTTAATTCATAAGAATTTTATATTAATATTAAATAAAATAGCATTCTATACCTATTGCTTTAGTAAGATTTTCTGAGGTTTTCATAAAAATATTGTACTGTAATATCCTACTGATGTAATAAAATAGCATGCTTATGAATCTAATCTATTTGTTTTTGTTTCTACTGTGCAATAATTTTTTCGATCATTTATTACGAAGAAATAGAGAATACACTTATATTTATGCTAATACTATGCACCGAAATTGTACGAGGAAAGATAATTTTTTCCAGCAGAAAAGAAAGCTGTGGCGTAAATTTCGTTCATAAAACATTTTTCGGCGCTATCTGATATTTGTATGGGCGCCGGAATCCCGCGGGCTCTCCTTCGAGCGAAATGGGATAATATTAATCGTCCAAAGTATCGCGCGCACGACACGACACGATACGATACGATACGGTACGCTTACGCTGGCCCTGAGAGAAATGTGTTTTCAAGGCCAAAGAATAAAAAACAGGTTGGCAAGTTATATCTTGGAATCGATGTTCGCGCGGGGAATAAGCTCATGTACTAAAAGCAGTTATACTAGGTCAAGCATAAAATCGCAATTCAAACTCTAACATTGACTGTTTCGACATTCGGAGTGTGAAGTAAGATAATTTATATCGCAACTACTTTGCATAATTAACCCCACGTTATAATAAAAAATATATGCTTGTACGTTTCAAAGAATTAGAAATAAAGAAGTAGGATATAGATTTACTTTATACTTGGATACAACTATCGGACACTATTATCTGCCTCATTGGCTGATACAATTGTCATTTTTACATTTCTTGCTAATAGAGTTATTTACACTTTTGCTATTAATTTATTGTTATATTATAGTTAAACACAAACACATGTAACATGCTTTAAGAGAATAAAAAATTATGTCTAATCAAAGTATGGAAAATGTAATTAAGTCATGTAAGCATCCTATCTTTGATTCTTTATTTTGGTTTGACAATTTATTTGATAAAAATAGAATCTATGAAACATGCATTTATAAAAGCTGTAACATAATAAAGCTATTGAACTTATCATACTCGAATCTAACGGGTGTCGTCACGGAATGAGGGAGGTCCCAGATTCGAACCCAGGCTGAGGTAATATCTTTCGCAATAAATTTAATTATTTAATTAAGATGCTTATATATATATTATAAGCATCTAAAATTACATCAATTTTAGAATGACCAGAATCCTTGGTCGAAACGCGGTGACGATTTGTCACGACGATTATAATCGTTGCCACGATTATAATCATTGCCAGTACAGTCGATTAAATTCTTAATTGGGTTAATTATTGACTGGCGAAGTAAATGTTATTTATTTGGCTATAATTTAAATTATTTATTTATATTAAACAAGTTTTGTTTATGGCACTTGCCAACTGTTTAGCGAATTTTACTATTAATTATTATAATTTGCTGCATTACTATTATAAACTATTATTAGAGATATTATATATTACTTATAACTAAAACTAATATTGTTATGTCGATATCGCTCTTATATTATTCATAATATAATTGTCTCAATTTATAGATATGCAAATTTGTGCGGCATAGCAAAATGCAAGAACTTGAATGTATGAGTAGTGGCTAATGTAACAGTGCGCAGCTTGATAAAAGATAATCTTCGATCTGTCATAATAGTAAATCCGCTTTATTTACAGATAAGTGTTCGAGCGTAAAAACGGCGCTATGAACTCGTCACATAGCTAACATATAGATAGCATATGGTACGCTTTTCCAACTTTCCCCGAGTTTCAAAGCTGCAAAGCTTGTAACAAGTAAAACACGCTAACTGAACTCACAACAGTCGTCTGTTGCAACTATTTCTCAAGAGGCGTTTCCCCGGCATATGCTTTCCTGCAACTATATTTCATCCCACCATAGATCTATAATAATCTTATCGTTTTTTTTTTTTTAATAATTCTGCTTTCTTCCATTGCCATAAATTTTTGTATTACGTAACAGGATCGTCATGGAAATTTTTAAACGTTTATTTTTATGATTAATAAAATGATAAAACAGAATATAATAGATTTGCTTTGAAAGAGACCGGGAAATAATTTGGATAAATGATAAGATTATAGCGGTTGAATTAATTCACTATTGGTCGTCATCGATGTCGCATCGATGTGCCATGAATATTTTATGAAAATTACAAATCCTCTGAGCTTTCGATAGGGCTGGGCATAAAGAAAGGCGCGGTACCTATATAAAGTAAGAATAATAAGTTAATAATAATATACGTACGCACGTGTGCATTACGTGAGATTAGAAAAGATTTTTTTTTTCCAAAAAAGAGGCTGTAAGCACATCTAATTTTCACTTTCGACATACACCAAATTCGATTTCTCTTTCATACAGAAATTATTCGTGTAGCAGATATTTTTGAGATAAACGGAAAAAAATCTTTGTCAGCAAAAATAATACAGGACACTATATTATAAACATATGCAACACACACACGTGTATATAATAAAATATATAGTGGAGATCAATGAGAGAAAATCAGAATTAATAAGGTAATTTTCTTCAGGAGCCAATTTTGCACTGATATATAGATGCTTTTAAAAACACTCCTTCCATTGGATGGATCCATTTCCAATATCTACAAAAAGCTGGGTGAAAAAAAAAACTTTTCTACCGACCTAATATACAATACGCGACATACATATTGACCCATCAGTCATCAGCCCTTGCTCTGTGATGGCGGCATGAAACATTTCGTACGGTGTTTATTGACAAGTAGTTGGCGTTGGTTTGACTAACGGGCGCGCAGTAGACGGTTCAAACTCCAGCTCGACATTGTGTGTCGCAAACGTGGGCCATTTCCCTGGCTAATGATTTTCAATCACGATAATGCATCAAAGCGATATACGTGTGTATGTATATACATATACGCGTGCGCGCGCAAGCGGGCCCATTGTTATTCGCCAGCTCCTGTAACGCGTACCGGCATCACCAACCCCGTGTAATTTACTTCCGAGGCAGTGGGTCGTCGAAAACATGCACTATCGTTGTCGCTAATAATTTCTCCTACCGTTACATTATTATTGCAGCGTGGCCCACTGCGTCAGTGGCTTTATAACGGTCTCTTTGTAACGGTATAATTATAACTTTGTAAAGGTGCACGCTTGATGTCTCTGCTTTCGACATAAAAATATAAATTCTTTGGTTGTCCCCTTCCCTATTCTATTCAGTCTGATACAAGCTTCTCTTGATCAAATAAAATCAATTGCTGACATGCATTAGAATTTTTTTCAATAATGGATCTAGTAAGTTTTATAAGAATATTGAAAGATATTCATTTATATTAACTGCGTGTGATACATAATGTAAAAAAATAATGACTATTATATCATAAGAAAATATTTGGTTATCACTTTCAATATCATAATCATCACGATTGATTGATGCTAATTTGGAAATTGATATAAATCTTTTGAACGTTGAGTAATTCTTATGAAAAGCTGATAGTCAAAAGTGATGATTTTATACGCTAATAGTGCGATTCTTGTCTTTCTCGTCATGCAAAACAGTATCTAGAAGAACGGAGTCTGAATAAATCTACATCATTTTCCCCTCGGAGCATCGTCACGCGACGCGCCACGCGTAACGCGCAACGCGAAAGTACAAAAAGAGTCATACCCGACGACATCATCCCTGTGTGGTGCGTACGCAGCACCTGAAGCTATAAGATAGGATTTATTATCCTTACGAAGAAACGACAGGGGATTTCCATCTTCCATGTCAAAGAAAATTTAAGAGACTCCACGGTCTTCATAAAAAGATCTCCCTCAATACTTTACGTAAACATGACAAACGCCGACGAAAACTATAAAAATTTTGCTAGAGGAACTTTGCATACCTCAGTCGCGTAATAGCAAAGTTCTATTTTCCCTGTTACTCTATAATTCTACCCCATAACACCATAATTCTATACTATAATTTTCTGATTATTATATAAATTTCTGCAACTTCCCACCATAATACATTTAAACCGCTTTACTTAAGCCATCTTCATTCAATTTTGGAATTAAAATAATCCTGTGCACATTCTGTATAATCTTCTCATCACGTGTAGCTTTAGATCGACTTATTAGGAACTTTATTTTGCCGTATGTTTAAATTACGATATCTCAAATGAGAAATATAAAATTATCGTACATAATATTATATACTTTAAATTATACATATATTAATAACATTTAATTAAAAATATCAAACAAGATAAAAATCAAATTGCATCTATTTATTATATCGATTTTTTGTGGTTACTCGATACTTGTCTGGTGAAAAGAATGGAAATAAAATCACAAACTACATAATTTTGACGGTTATGCTGAACTTTTAATTAGTTCTGAATTTTGAAACTTTAGCCGCAAGGACCCATTGGTTAATATAATGGTACTTGAAATGTATTTGTACGTGATGTTTTACGCATATCTTCTTTGAAGACGAATAAGCTAAAATGCTAATCAAGATATACAACCAAATAGATTCACCTTCATTTATTCGTTCGATTGCTGTTGCTATTTTTGAACACATATATAGGAATATATAGGAAATTCCTGCAGATTCCGGAAATTCAAGGCATTTCAATTAAGAAAATCGATATTGAATTACATGCTTGATTTAACCCTTCCATAACTGCCAAAGAATTTATTTATAATGTTTAAATCTCAATGCGACAATATGAAATGTTATTATACACTAGAAAATCAGCGCGACTAATAATATAATGATTATTAATTTCGAAAACTCACCTAACTATGCAGAATTATAACAGAAAATATTGATTTGTATAATAAATAATTAATAATAAGTAATTTTTCTCTTTAATTTTAAACGAATATGTATATATAAGAATGACAAATTAACTTATGTCACCATGCACCTTATTTCTCCAAAATTAATCAAATTAATCACTTTATCAAATTGATTAAGCTCAAAATTAAATTAAGAATTACTTAAATAAAAAATAACAAAAATTTTGCATTTCTAACTGTTCCTTAATTACAAATTTATAAATCATTAATTACAAATTTTACAAAACTTCTACGCGCTTATTTATTATAAAGCTATAATTATAAGATCATATAGAATTTTTGTGCAATATTATTTAATCACGGATTGTTTGATTAATTTGAGAGCGTAATCTTTTCAATAAGGACAATATTAAGAGAAGCTATCAGTTATCTTGATCTTTCAATTTTTAACATTATATTTCTTTATAATTAAATTTTAAATTAAAATTTTATTAAAGAAACTTAAAATTAACTAAAACGTGTTATTATCTGTACGGCTCCTTTCAGTATATAAAGATCCTTTACTTATCAATCATTTATAAAATTGATTTTAATATTATTCAACTAATGGTTGTTGGTTACCTATTCACCTATCGTTTACCTATTTTTCAATATCTCGATAATGCAAGAAAAAAGAAAAACTCACGTTGACTGCTACTGCGTCTTATAATATTTTCCAGGAACGTGTTTTGGGGGGCTACCAGGCCCCTACGCCCCCCTGGCATCCTTTCTTTATTGAATGGTTCCGGATCCTGGTCGCTGCGGTGGCTATCAGGATCTCGGCCAGCTTGTACCGGCTAGGATGATTATAAGCTGCCAGCAATACGTAACGAAAATCCTTCGTATTTTCTCTTTCTCTCTCTTTCCCCTTCTTTTTTCACTCTTTTTTCACCAATGATTCACTTCAGGTATATCTCTTGATATACATATAACAAAATGACGGTACACCTCACGCACTTTCGTTTGCGATAACGCTCGAACGCTTCACGCGACGATTCACTATTGCGATTCATTAGACTGGTATCGTACAACGCGCGCGAACTATTCAGCGCCAGCACTTATCCGGGCAAAGTCTGGTACGTTAAAACAATTTCAACACGATTTTATGTAATTGTGTAACAAGTGACTCTCCGAAGCAAGCACTCAGTTTGCAGAGGGATTTTACAATTTTACAATATGAAATGATTCCGCAGCACTCTCGATAGAAAAAAAAAACGCCTGGTAATTTTTTATGATCACTTCCGGCAAATCAATAAAAGCATTTTGTTATATATTTATGGAACTTATGAGACAATTCAATTTTGGCGTTTTGTTTTGGCGTTGAAAATTATCGCGATTGCCCACGATTTTTAGATCGACCAAAACTTCCGAAGTAAAATAACGAAAAACAGAGAAGACCGCGAATTTTTTCGTCGTGGATCCTCATGCCATTTACTATCCCATTAAGCGATCGAATGGAAGTCCAACAACAGACTTCCGTCGATGATTCTTCGATAAATACTTAATAGCGAAGATGGGAGTAACGACTTCTTTCGTCACCTAAACGACGTCCTCCTTTCTGACGTCATCACGGCAGCAGGAAATGGCGCAGCTACATGAACCAACGATTTTCTCGACGAGGAGAAGGAAGAATGGATTGTTTCGTAGGAATCGATCGCCTCGAGATTAGCCGGTTGGAAAAATTGATTTACTGGTTCGCTCAATTTACTCTGAAAAATTGACACGTGTTTAACACGTATAATTGTTCGCTCGCTAATTGATAATCGATGAAAGGCAAAAATCAATCGATCGATTATCGGGAATCGTTCCTTGAGATCGACGATTCTTTCGAGCCGGTTTATCCTACTATCCTTTCGCTGGATCGATTTAACAAATTGGATCAGCGATTCAACCGGGAAGCCGCCGATGCTCGAGAGGATTAGTATTGACCCAAAGGACCGCTCAACACCGGCGGCGGCGGCGAGTGGTGTGTCGTTGGTCAATGGTCCACCTAGCCTTTCGAGGACCCTCGAGCGCGCTTCAAATTTGCTTATCGATTTGCACGTTCGGCACTCATTCGGAATTCCAGTCGCACGTGCTTGACCGCGCACGCTTGATTCGGCGAATTCGTTTATCGACTTTCCTGACCTCGCCTCGAAGACACTGGCCGTTGTTGTCGGTCCAGCGGTCGGTCGTTCGCGGACGCGGTCGTACAATTTGTCGAATCCGTGCGGAATAGGTATCGGTTGGAAGAGCCTGACAATCGAGCTGTCACGGGCGAGGATAAGGAGGAGGAGGAGGAGGAGGAGGCGAAGGAGGAGGAGGAGGAGGTGGACGATCGATCGGAGTGCAGCGTCGATCGATCCACCTGGCCGTCGTCCCTCGAGAATGATTACGTATGTTGTCGGTGATCGCGGTGAGCGGGACGATGCCCTCTTCTTATCCGCGCGCCGAAGACATCGATGAACGTGAGGCCTCGACGGTGCTCCCGGAAGTGTCGTCGGACAATGGCAGACGATACACGACCGATGACCCATCTAACCGCAATCCTTCCAAGTGATCGCTCTCGCGGCGACGGTGACGTATTCGCAACGACGACGACGACGATGACGATGACGATGACGACGACAGGTAACGTGACGACTGCGCCGTTGTACCCGCGACGTCGTTCTCCACATCCTCGGCGTCCTCCTCAGCGTCTGTGCAGGCGGTATTCGCGGAGGAGGACATCCCTCGATAGAGATCGGCCGGATGTGAGACGTCCACTGCCGACACCTAGTCACATCATCATTTCTTCGTGTGCTACCTCGCGATGAGAAGCACTTCGATGTCACCGACTCGACTACGCGAGTCTCGTTCTTCGACAAGTTCTGGCGTATTTCAAGATGATTCTTTACACTCGATTCCTTATTTACAGAAAGATCTTCTTCTGCTGATTGATGATTGCGCGAACGACGATAATTGAAACTGTCCAGATGACGATAGCAACGAAAGGCTGTAATCAGAAAAAAAAAACAAGTTTTCGTGTAACTATGAAAAAGGGTAACTTCGTGACTTATATAATTTTTTTACAATTGAGCTATCGTAAGATATTAATGAATATTAATTATTATCTATTGATATACATGGATATATAGTATAGTATATAGAAAAGTGTTTCAAGAGTAGACTACTAAGATCGCACTACAACTAGTTTCATCACGTAGCATTTAATCTTCTGGTTCTTTGAGTTCAAGTGTTTTTACTTGGAAGAAACTCGATTCGCAAAAATCGGCTTTATCTAGTTCGCGCGATTGTCCCAACTAATATAACTTCCTCGCGCTGGAAGAAATGTAGCAGTTGCAGTTGAACTTTTAATGTTATTCGAAAACTTTCCGATTCAATGCTTCCGTCATTCGTGTCGCAAGTGCGTCGGTGCTGCATCATTTATTCTGATTTTAAAAACAGCAACTTCGCCATAAAATCGGTTATAAATTCGGAAAAGGTATATTTACAAATATATTTATATATTAATGTATATTGCGTGTTGTCCCTGTGGGACTGGTAAACTCTATTCCTATCGACATGCTCAAAGCGGGCGTGGTCGATCATATCGTTGAAAGTATATAGAGCATTCAGCGTTTGCCATATCGTACTCTTTATACAGCTTTGCAGATAAAGCGTATGTCTCCAATTAGAGCTTCATGTATATTATTAGGATACGCCCCCTAAAATTTTGATCGATCACATAAATATAGCAGTATTTTTAGTACGTATTATTATATATTCCCAAACTTTTGACAAGTTCATATAAAAATGACATTTACCATTTTTTTACATAAAGCAAAATTTTTAATTATACAGTATCAAATTTGTTTCATCATTCTAGTTTTTATTAAAACTTTTCAATTAACATCGACTGCATCTGTACTCAAGCTATGAATATCGTGTTAAAGAATACTTAGAACTGATTGACTTTCTCTAATTATTTATGTGTGTGTGTGTGTGTACATCAAATGATAGAGATACACAGTCTAACAGTCACGGACATGGCGGTTAAGATAGAAGCGACAAACGGGATCACTCGATATAGACTTGCAATTCGATTGAGCACTACGATGTCATTTTAACCCGAGTCTGGAATATCACGATAAAGTCCATCGCGTAATTTTTATCAGTCGTACATATTTTTTTTCCAATTGCCTTGAAATAAAAAATAAAATAACACTATCCCGAGGTGGTATCAATTTTCAAGAAGAAGTGAGTATAATTGAGGATATAACGTGCATAAAAAAAAGTAACGCACGTGATAAAATTCTCAGAAACTTCAATTGCGTTGGCCATCATATCGAACTAGAGCCGCGATTATTATTGTAGCATGACTGCTTTCGCGCGTATACTCCCGGTTTTCTATGTTTAATTCCGAATCGATTGAAACAATACTTTACACCTACCGCTATCTGAAACACTCCGATAATTTCACACGCTTTTACTTCCACGTAAAGTAGATTTAGACATTTAAATGATAGCAATCTATAGACAGCTATAGAGATGACAATATTGCATTTAAATCTTCTTAATCTCTTGAATTTTCCATCACGTACATAATGTCTTTATAGATCTTCTTCATATATTAAATTTATGGACATGCATAAAACCATTTTTTTTTTTTTTTAATCTCTTTCCCCCCTCTTTTTCTCTGTATTTTATCTCTTTAACATTGAAATCACCATTGCAGTTATGTCAAAAACCATCATTGGAAAGTTATGAAACGTTTATAAACATGCGAAGATATCTGCGAGAGTTTTATCCGTTCTTATTCTGTATGTATTCAACTTGTCACAACTGCGTTGGCCAATTCTTTTAAAAATAGAATCGATGTTCTTTCCAATACGCCTGCTTTTTTAAAATGTCCAGCAAAATACAAACACTTATGACAATGTCGAACCTGCGTTTCAGGTAGTCATACTTTTTGCGAGTATTGCGATTTCCGCATATGTTGCTGGTCATCACAAATGCGAACAAAACCTTCGCTAATGTTTTTCATTACGCGATATGCTGGTCGATCGTTTTGTCTCAAATAAAAGATCGCGAAATGCATGCACTGAAAATGTAGAGATTTGCATTATGTATTCAGAAATATTATGGGCTATAAGATATGCATGAAATAATAGCTTTACTCTTTACTTCATACAAAGCAAATAAGATTAGAGTTTACACTAATTAATATTTATATAGATATAATTATATATATTTATGTAGAGTTATATTTTTATATACAATATTATTTTTGGTTAAATAACTAAAAATTTATAATGCAATAATAAATGCAGTTTCTACTAGTTTTTTTACTTACTGATTATTATACTGTTAGTTACTTACACTATTATTACAATTATATAATATTAAAATTTATTTCTATAATTTATATATATATATATATATATAATAGGATATTTATCTGTGCATGCTTTAAACAAAAAAGTAAATCAGAGCGACTGAAAGTTTATAAAGTTTGCAAAGAGCGAAACTTCGCTTGATGCGAGACGTAGAGTTAGCGTTTGCCGCTTGATATTCATGATAAGACAAGAGTGGCGATACATCCCGACATTCATTAACTCACCGGGAAACCGACAAAGAAAGTTTCGAAGATATCTGTGAGAGTCTCCAAAAGACAGTTAATTCTTATGAGCAACGAAAATTGAAGAAAAACGAAAATTCCATGATTTTTCTCGAATATTATGGAGAATCAAGTTCGAAATAAAAATAAATTATAATGCTTTTCATTAACAAAAAATAAATTTATGCAATTGAATAAGCGATTTTGAGATGCCTAATTTTCAATATAAGTTTAAATGTATAATATAATTTTATTTGTTAGTAAATAAATTATGAACATCTATTTACTTAGTTACTTTCGCAATTTACGAAATTTTGCGCATATTAGTGCGATAAGGAGAAGATTGTTATCTAATATGCAGATCAATTTTACTTAGGAAATTTATAGCACCGTAAAACGAATGTTATGATACTATTTATGAAAGCGATACACCGAAAGCTCTTAAGGCAGCGCTTTTCAATCTAGCTGGTACTTAAAGTGTATTTCCAAGATGAAATGGAGAATATGACGTGAGTGTGACACAAACCGTTTAATGTTTAAGAAGGCAATATTACTATTGCTTGAATTAAAATAATAACCATTCTTATCGATCTACACTATTTACAGTAAAATCTTACCGAGAAGAGAGAGAGGGAGAGAGAGAGAGAGAGAGAGAGAGAGAGAGAGAGAGAGAAAGAACAAAGTGATACAAACACTTAAAATGCAAACTTATACTGCAGTTAAATTTAGAAATCTATTCCTTCTTGCACACACACACATGCGCGCGTGCGCACCTCTCTTTCTCTCTCTCTTTCTCTCTCTCTCTCGCACACAAATTTTCTAACTAAAATTATGCGCGCAATATTTGCATTAATATCATAAATCATTGTACTACGGAGAATCAAAATTAATAATCCAATTGAATAATTTATCTGCGAAAAATAAATCGTTATTCGATATGTCATCAAAAACTTCGATCGAAGACAGTCGAAGTTCTTCGCGACAAACATACACAAATCGTGACTTGCCGAGAAAAACAGTCAAAATTTATTCTTTATATTTTATAAGATTCAAATAATTAGATTAGAAATTGCATTTTTTTGCAAAAGGATTACTCAAACTATTGAAGAAAAGTGATCCAAGTGCTAGTTGACTAGGCGGGTTAGATGGATGCCAAGATGTATGCCGGAGAGAAGAAGCTCGAGTGTCGTTATGAGTCCTCGAGTCAAAGAAAAGTCTGTCTCTTAAGTACCCCGAGACCATCATGAATCTTATTAGCTCTATTATTATTATTAAAGTAGAATGCTTTCTACAGTAAATACGTAGTAAAAATTAAATTTGCAGATAACAGGTAGGATAATAAAAATAAATAACATGCAATATCGATCATTCTTTTAAAAATATTTGAATGAAACAATGTGTCGTATTATTGAATTTTTCTCGCCATCACATGCGCACCCCTATATGATTATTTTAATCCAGAAATTACTAAGAAATTGCTATTACTGTATAAACGTGATAAATGTTAGTAATAAAAACAAACGTAAACATTCAAGCAAGTTTGAATCCGTGATAATTTATACACTTATATTTAGCATTTGGCATATATAAAGGCTCAGCTTATGTTTTTTTTTTTAAGTTAATTTTTCGAAAACCAGAAACAGAATGTTGACTCTTTGCAACCTCGACACCGTTGTCTCGATATCTCATCGTCGGTGTCCTCGTCGTTATGTGACATTTCCAATTTGTCCCAGTTTACAGGATAAATGTACTTATGCCTCGCGTGCAGGCAAATGTTACCAATATTAGAAAAGAGAGGCCGAGTTTGCCCGGATTTACAAGAATTCTAATATCGCCCGAAGGTCGACCTAAAGTGGAAAAGTAGTTCGTACACGATCGATTAACTTAGTTTCGCGTTAAAAAAACCTGAATCGACATAAGGACGCAACGACGAGGTGTTTGTATTACATTGCACATAATAATCAAATAAAAAAATCCTTTTTATGATATTAGAATCAAACTTTTTAGATTTGATTCTATGACAAATGCCGCGTAAATCATTGGGATACACTTTATGTTCTTATATATTTTTCACATATTTTTAAAATCCCTAAACGCGACAATATATGCGGAATCAACTGCATTAGATCTTGAACATTTTGTTGGTTACGTCTATTCTAATTCAACATTATTCGATAATAGGGATAATATTATAGCCATTATTTACAATTTCGAAATTTTAATAGAGTTGGACAAAGTAACAATCGATATAGATATATACAAAAATTTTAGTAACTGTAAATACTCAACATTATTAAAATTTCGATGCATGTCTGAGAAAGCAATGTATTCTTAAATTTTTTATCATTTTTATACTTATTGTTAGTAGGATAAAGTAAGAATTTTAAGACGGAAAAAAAAAGATATCGCTTTTAGTGTAATAGTATTATGGCAAATATAAAAAAAAATATATGAAATTTTCTTTTTATATTATTTTCTTTTTTAGTTTTTTATACACCTTCGTCGAACACAGAATAAGCACGTATTGTAAGTATGTCTACTACACACTATATGTTAAAATTCTAGTGAATTTTAAGATTCACACATGATACATGCTTCGATTTCACACATTTGTTCGATATTTACATTTATCCACCGTATTATCTACCGTACCTTTAATTTTAAGATTCAGCATCAATTATTATTATGTTAATAGCATTAACAAAGAATGTCTAGTTTAATCACGCAATTTAACTTATATCGAGAGTGCACTAGAAGAAGCGTAAGTTATATATAGTATAATACAAAACGTCCATCGTCATTGGAACGTTTTTGGCACGGTAGCACGGTACTACGCTTTACTAGCCTTTTTCATCTTCTCTGGAGATCGATCGATCCGCGTCGTATTTTTCTTAATTCGTGGTCCACGCATCATCATCGTCTATATGTATCCGCGGAATGACCCCGTTGAGACGAGCCGCGATCGTTGAATAAGCTTATGGCAAAGTACAACGTAAGAAAATTCAGCGAGTGCGAGCAATTGTTAAATATAGGTACATTTGCACAATTCCACGTTACTGATTTTTTGGAAACTACAATATGCAATATACCATTTTCTAAATCATTCTAAAGTAAAATAAGAACTGAGTGAAATACATTATATAGAATATTCAATTAATTAACGTATTAAGCTTTATTATGTGATTAATTTGGGGTATATTTTGATTCTTTGATTTTAATTATACGATTACATCGGCAATTATTCACACATCAGTTTATAAGATTATCGACGAGAATGATAGAATGGACGAACAAGTAAATAGATAAATATAAAAGCGTAGAAAAGCACGATGTTCAATGTCTTGAAGTTTGAAGTATTTAAAAATCTTAATAAGTTAGGAAAAGATCTTAACACATAGCTGATGTGTATAATTGACTCATAAAGAAAACACAAAACGGAAAAGAAGGAACGGCTTCCACGCTAAGCTAATAATTGCACGCATTAATAACTTGCGCAAACATTAAGTTATTTCCTTCATTCTATAACGAGTGTGACGAGATGACTGAATCTTGTTACGGCCCGTACGCCACAAATGCGATCGATAATTAATTAGGAACTTACACCGGCCTACAACTAACAATAAGTAATAGCATATAGCTGTAAATTTGTATAGAATTGATCGCGGATGACAGAAATATGGCTTTCAGTTGTGTCTCCTTTGCCTTTCAATTTCTCCTCCTTACTTTTTCTGACCTTTAAAGTGAAAGCTATGAACCTTCATTCACCTCGTAGACAAGGTTCGATTCATCATTGGCCATGGCAATTACTTTAGCCAAACTATTTTGCTGATATGCTCGAAGAAGCGACCTCTCATTTCGAAGGAGCATATATCGATCGACCTTTCTACACGAAGGGTATGCCTTCCCTTTGCATTTGCCTTACACCAATTGCCAGAAGGTATTTGTCCCATGCTCGAACAATGCTCGCTGAATCGCCTGTTGACATTCAGCAAACTCCTGAACTGCTTAAGCAATAAGGAATCTACCAAGATTATGTCTGATTCTCAAGGAATGTATTTCAGCAATCATAAGTTGAAATAGTTGCTACATAATTCGTGATATAATTATGTAATTTTTTAATAAAAAGTTTTTATAGTGTAATTTTATATAACATTACAAGATATTATTCTTAAAAATAATTGAAATTTTTTTTTATGTATTGATCAAACATTTGTATTGTTATATGAATGTGTTTTGCGTCTGGATTTTTCTTTAATTTTCTTTTACCGATACTTTGTAAGTTAACTCACCAAAACTGCGCTTAAGCAGAAACTTTCAACAAAGCGTTCCAGTCGATCGCCTAAATTAACGACTCTCAAGACTAACCTGAAAATAGATGGCTGAAAGATTATAAGAATGGAATATATTCGTATTTTGCTTCTTTGCTATAGTTGCAAGAAAAGATCCTTTCAGTCTTTTAAATTTTGCATCACGCGTTTGACGTAGTTTATTTTATACATAAGTATAAAATACCCCCCTCAACATAAAATATCTAACTTGAAATTGTTCCTAATTTTCAATCAATATGATGTAACGCAAAAATGGACAATTAAATATTAATAATAAAAAACCTAAATTCCTATAATTTTTCAAAAACAAAGTGTGCTGCAATATTGGCAATCTTTAATATATTACTTTGTGTTGTAAAGTACTGATTCTCGTTTTTATTGTTACAAATTAAACACATGAAAATAATGTGTGTGTGTGTGTGTGTGTATTATCATGTATTATCACATGCATATAACATTAATAATTACAGTTTTATACCATCTTGTTTAGAATAGTGATATAATTAATAACTGGTAATGATTATCTATAATTATGTTATTTCTGCTATATATATATATATATATATATATATATTATACAAGGTGAGTTTTATTTCGTGTGCTAATTATCTTCGCCAATTATTTCAGAAAGTATTGGTTTATTGGAAAAATGTTTCAGATAAAAGTTTGAGGGTTCAAAGGGGGTCAATAGACAATCTTATTAGATTTTGGGTCCGAAGCCTGTGTTAAATCCAGTAGGGCTCAAGTCAAATTTTTTAAATAAAAACCCCTATTAAAAACATTTAACTTGGGATTCTACTGGATCGAACAAGAGTCCCGGACCCAAAATCTAATAAGATTATTAGCTCTCTCTGAACCCTCCAACTTTTATTAACTTTTATAAACATTTTTCCAATAAACCAATACATTCCGAGATAATTGATGGAGATAATTGGCACAACAAAATGAAAAACTCACCCTACATATATATTATATATGTTTTCTTAGAATATTCACATCTATCGCTTAAAGTTGGAAGTATTTGTCTGCTTATTATACTTTGTATATCGATTATGTTACGAATGGCGTGTCTCTGAACGTTGTAGGAATAAAACATGTCATAAAATTCTTTTAGCACCGGAATGTAACGAAGATGATTTCGTTTCGTGTGAAGAAGGTGGTCAGATTAATATATTTACGAAACCCAAGTCAGAAACTTTGTTATCTTTCCGATAATCCGATGTCGTTTAAGAACGCGTTGCTTCTAACAATAATTGCTACTGCTGGCGATGTCACACCGAACTAAATAACGTCGCGTTTCGTGGCGCAAAACCCAGAGAAGTAGGGAAACACCGAAAAAGTTGAATTACAATTCCGATAACCTTCGGAAAGAACGGAAGAATCCACGGTGCCGAGACTGCTGTCGGCGTCTGCTGTCGTCGTTTTGACCTCCTACATAAAAACGCTTCTTCTTATTCTACACGCTTTGTGTAGAATAACGCGAATTTGATTTAGCATTTAAGTATGCGATGAATTTACTAGTCGACTGTCACGAGAATGCGTTGTAAAGGAAAGAAAAATGTAAAACGGGACAATAGAAAGATATCATAAAATATCGTTTACCGACAAAAACTGAGAAAGTAGATAAGTACGCACTATTCGATTAAAGTTTTATTCATCTAGAGAGCAAAAGAAAGAAATGATACAAACATGCAATTCTTGTAAATAAATGAGTCCAAGTATATACATTTTACAGTAAAAACGTTAAAACATAATGTGTTTATTATACGTGTGATGCTGTATCAGTGTTAATCCATGGATCGGCTTGTCATCACAAAGATTGATATGTGAAATATTCGCAGATTAAGATTACATACAGTTGTCATAGCAAAGACAAATAGCTCGCTAGATTAAGTTATACAGAGTCAAACTAGAAAAAGTGCAGTCAAAACATGAAATGTAAAATACGTTCTACATGTTCCGAAAATGAAACTCACTAAATTCTCAGTTTTTTTATTTTTTCTTTGTAATGCACTTGGCCTATTTTCAGACACGATCCGATATTTGAATGACATGACGCTCATGCAAAAAATTGCACCTTGCAGCGTTATACAGCGACTTCGCGTCCACGTCCACACTAAAAATTCGCGAACATATAAATACACTCGTCTATTTTCTCCGCCCTTTTATATAGTCTACAGTTTTAACAGACTTTTATACAATTTGTTTCTTATAGTGCCGTTTTACTGTTTATAGAAATTAAAATCCAATTTTCGATTGACATATATAATATATATTCTTCAAATTAGCTATATTAATTAGAATCATTTGATTTTACAAATTAACATATGAATCGAATCGAATAAATTAACGAAATATTACACGATTAGTCAAGAAAAGAAATATTTCATGCGAAAAGATTTTTGAAATTTTTACATCTTATAAATGCTTGCATCATAGGTAATTTACGAAAGAAAATAACGATATATAGGGTGAATCATTAAAGGTGTTACAGGCTAATATTTTTTAAATTGTACGAGATATGAAACTAATTTTTCAGCGATTGTTTGGTATCGAAGCGGATATTGTGTAATGAAGTCAATTTTTTTCGTTCGCTTCGATACCAAACAGTTGCGAAAAAATAAGAATTTCATATCTCGCTTAGTTTCAAAAATATTAGCCTGTAACACATTTAGTGATTCATCCTGTTTATATATGTATAAGTAAAACTATAAAAAAGATTCATATGACATTAATATAATATATAATACATATGTTATTATACTAATTCAACATATCTAAACAGAACAAAACAGGACAGAAGTAACAAAATTATATCCCTAGGTCAAAATCTACTGGAGGGGGCGGCGGACGAATCATTGCGCTACCCGCTGCCCCCTCACTTAAACGTGCCGAGAGGGACGCCCGCGGGGTTTTAGCCGGTAAAAATCCGGCACTCCCCTCGTCTTTTCCCGGAGGCGAGGGAGTCTTCTCCTTCTTGAAGGGGCTACTGGGCAAATTGGGCTTCGGCCTGAGATCCCAGTAGTAGAAGATTTCCCCGCGTTAAAAAAAAAAAAAGTCAAAATCTACTAGATTTATAGTATAGATAAAGGAAGAAATGTTAAAAAGTGTGAATGAATTACAAAATGTATTACATCGATAGCGAGAAAGAAAAGAGAACTGCTGAGTTTAACTATGATATGTACCTACTATATATACTATGTTGACGAACTTATAAAACCGAATCAATAGTGTGTAACGGATAGATGATAAAACGTGAAAGATAAAATTGGAGATATTTCTTTGTATGAAAAAGCTGGTATGATAGTAAAGGGCAAACGAAAACATCGAGCGGAAAAGCTCGTGAGGATTTTCTCTTCGCTTAATCGATATGTAGAAACTGAATGAAAGTCCAGGAAATTCCTTGTTGCATTTTGTCTTTTAATCAGTCACATCAAATCAGCTCCACTTTCGTCAAACTTTTGCACTTTTAAACATTTTACAACAAATGCAATTATATTTACGAATATAAATTGTTTACACGCGAATTGTTTGCATTTAATATAAATATAGTGTGCGAAAGTTGTAATAATCTTTGTCCAGCATCGTAAATATTAGCATTAAAGTAACAATATTTAAAATTATGTCGAAAGACTAATATTAATTACAAAAATTGATATAAAAAAATAAGAGTAAAAATAAAAAAATATCTTTAAGGAAAATCCACAAAAGAAAAAATAGGTTAAGACGAACTTAATGCGGATATTGGCGAGAATAATTTCTTATTTCTTATTTTAACATTATTATATCGAGAAATTGATATTGCGAGAAATAACATTTCGGCTACCACAGATCAGCACGCGGATCACTGATTCCACATAGATTCGATTAAATCACGAATTCTTTTAATTTCTTATTTAAGATACTGCATCGGATGCTACCTATCTCCTTTTCCTCTTATGTACGTTTCCATTCGAATATGGTCAAACGATTCATTGCATTTCTTTCGGCAACTTGTCATAGTCGATATACAGAAAAGGAAATAAGGGAATAATCAAAAGCACTTCAAGCACTTAACCAAACATTACTAGAGCGATACATTTTCGAAGAAAATGTTACATTTTTCAGAGAAAATGTCTTTTGATTCACGTCTTTTTTTAACAAAAAAAAATACACTCTATCGTGTCGAAAAAGTAGCTTGAAATTGTATCTATTAATCATATAAGAACGTGATATACGAAACTTAAGTCAGTGATAGATTACTGATATATTAACGACATCGTGTAGATACTTGTAACTCTCAATGAATTACAAGCCACTATAGATCGAGAATATTAAGGTATCAGAGTTCAACATAACAGCTTTAATTGATGAAACTTGGCGGATATCTTTGACTTCCGCATCTTAGTTTCCTTGGAGAGTAAGATTGAGAGACTTCCTATTCAAGCGCAATCGACTATGATGCATTCCGATCTCTGCTAAGCCATCATACTCGACAAGTAAGGGTGGAAACATAAGAATATCATGATGTCTTTCCATATTGGCATACGGGTATGCTACTGACAGCAATACCGTCAGCATTTTCCGTTACAAACGTCTTGAATTGCTTACCATACTTATGTGATTTAATGATTGTGCTAAAATTCAATTATTATTGATATTATTGTGAACATGATTGTGAATCAATTGTCAATTACAAAATAGTAATTTTATAATAAATTTCAAACATAAACTACGACAAAACGGAATATTGTTGTCATCATGATTAAATTATATGCGTTAACTGATTTAATGACTCCTATGTATGAAAATACAAGATAGTATTATAATATAATATTCAATTGTGTTTAGCAACGATCAAAATGAAAAGCTTAAAACTTACGAATATTCATGAGCATTTTCTTTACTTTCTTAAACAAAGTTTCCCCATTAACAAGACAGATTAACAGATTTGTAAAAAGTGCAGTTTTATAAGAATTGCACTAGTTTCGAGTTCTGTCGTATCCATGTGATGCTGTCAGTAACTGCCATGCGAAATAAAATTAAGATCATTCAATCGTCGACACTTGACAGCCGACAGAACTCGATGTTGCTTATCCTTTCCCATAAAACCGTCGACTACTGAGGCTGCCTCAATTTAACACGTTCAAATACGCATTATATGGAGGGGTAAAAACCAGTGGTCAGTAGGTCAAATTTTTAAAAATATTTTTTCATGTGCATAGATGCAATTTATATATTGTATAGATTGCATCTATGCACGTGAGAAAAAATTTAAAAAAATTTGACTTACACCACTATGACTTTTACCCCTCCATATATACATATAATATATTCTCAAAAGTTGAAGAAGTGAAAGCCGATGGTAAACATTTATAATAACATCAATATTCAAAATCGTCGCGATTTTAAACGAAAAATAATTCCTCGTTAAATGATGATGAAATTTTCTGTTCCCGTTTTTATCAAGTTATTAGTTGCTTAATCTTACATTTGTCATTTTTCTTATTTTCGATGTAATTTCTAATATAGGTAACATAATGTTAAAATTCATCAAATGAGCAACATATTATATGATCATTAGCTTGATAATTAAGCATCAATCAAAATCAGTAAAACAATGGACGATCGTTTGTGAATCATCATAACGAATATTAGTAGTATAATATATCTTAAATCTATATATATTATCGTATGTATTGTTTAAACAATTTAATATATATCAATATCATTAAAAAGATATCATCAATATTCTGTCATATATACTTGAATCAACATTCTTGAGAATACGATTCTGTCGGATAACGTAAATTTAATTTAATTATCCGCATCCTTGTTAATGACAGGCTATTTTGGTCAATATTATTATTCTATGATTTTTCTGTAACACAATCTGAGACGATTTACTTGCAAGCAAGGAAACATCGAGAACTAGAAAGAGAAAGAGATAGTATATATATATATATATATACAGATTCTCCGCGTATTACTTATTACTATTACTAAAATATACTACATCCCCCTTTAGCTTTATAAATAATTTTCTCGCGTACTATAACACATTCGTCATCTCTCAAGATTACGATTAAGGATTCATCTTATACTTTCCTGTGCTTCCAGTTTCACCTGTTCTCCAATATATGTACATGTCTCTAATACGAACAAAGCAAGTTATCGCTAGTTACCTATCCCTCCATTAAAAACATTTAATTGGCAGATCATAAATTCTGCCGATCGTTTACTTATATATATATCTTTCAATTGAAGGATCATGATTACAGAAAGCGCGATAAATTTTTGACGCCTCACGCCTCACGCAGCAGTTCGGGACCGAGCAAGAACGATCGTTTCGAGCTAGGTCACATGCCACGCGGCGCGACCGTTATAGACCTGTTTCTCGATAAGCTTTATAACGTCAAGTCGGCGCATATCAGGCGCAATCGGAGCGGTTGGAGCAAATCGAGCAATCGCGATCCGATCTTGCCATATAATCGCGTACCAGTAGCACGTATATTATTGTTCCTTGTCTTCGAGTTCCTTATCTCGTCGAGTTCCTATGTCGTCTCGTAGGAGGGTGGTTCCGTCCATCGCCTCTCTGGATCGTATCGTATCCCGAGTCGATCGATCGTCGTGGGGTGCACACGCGCTGACCGGTTGCGGCACCACGTTCCCACACAAAAATTGCACAAATTGCACCCGATACGTATATCTTGGTGGCAAATAGGAGAGATACAAACACTGTGTTCAAGTAACAAATTATCCGCGAGCCAAAGTTGACCAACCTTTCTCTAAAGGTCAAGGGGAGTAGGGAAAAACCGAATTCGAGTGGAATTTTGTGTGAGAGAACGAGCGTGTACGCGCGAATAGATAGATTCCTCCAATTCACCCAAATTCATCCGTTCGGCAGGATGACCGAGTGGAGACTGAGAACTGAGACTCACCCTCACCCTGCGTGATGCCGTGGCGGCGCTGACTACCCCCGAAAGAAGAAACACCATATCCCCCACTCACAGACCCACAACAGCGCGTCGCGGCGCGTCGCGGCGCGCAACCCCTGTTGTCTCGCCCTTTTTCTCTAGCTCTAGGCTCTAGCCCGCCGTGACGCGTCGTCGTCGAATTTCTCCTTCAGCTAGTGATACCGAAAAAGCCGACGCTAGAAAACGGGTCCGATTAACGCCAAGTCGAATTACATTGGGTTTGATTGGTTTTGTAATCTGATGACAAACCAACCATTGACTCGTTTACAGCTAAAAGCCGGTCAGTGTAACTACCAGATGTAGCGATAGCCGCGAGCAATTTCCACGCCTGATGGAACCTTTTCACTGCCAAGGGGATGCACGTGACCCGCTGACACATGAAACGCGCAACACGAAACTCAGTAATATAGATAAACGCAAACTCAATTCGAATGGTGATCGTGATTAACCACGAACAAAATGTAATATTTACTTCGATATCAAACACAAAGAGTATTAACCATTTTTCTTTGTAATATGTGTTTCAGTTTTTTTCGTGTTAATTCTTATTGCTAATTATTATTGTCGTGTTAATTATTATTGTCCTTATAAATAAGTGAAAACTGGTGAAGTTACTAGTGAAAACATTATTAACAAAGCTAACACAGAGAGAGCATTCGAGACAAATACACAATTCAATTATTCGCTTTCATTAGAAATGCCTCTAAGAAAAATGAGTATTGTTTACGAAATGAACAGTGTTTTTTGAATGAATTTAAACAAGAATACATCTAAAAGGCAAGCGAATAACAAAGTTGCAATTTCCTCCGAGAAATTCTCTCATTGACGATTAAGTTTCAGAAACTTTCTGAATCTTAAAACGGGAGCTTTTTCAAAATAATCTGCATTCTCTACATTATATTTTCTAGAATCGTGAAACTTATTCACTTGTTCAAGATTCATGCGCGGCGCGCGAAATTCTCGTGATTTCATGAACCTAATTGATTCAACACATTCTACGTCGAATATCATTCTGTATGCGAAACGTTTGTTCCGAAAAACTGATGATATCATTTAAAAACAAAAGCACGTAGTTACAGTGACTGTCTATATCGATGTCTCACTTTAACGTTGCTTCTCCAGTACGTGGATGTAAAACCCGGGTTGGTCGACCTGATTGAGCGGTTTAAAGTCACCGTAAATGGTGTGTTTCGCCCCGTGGCTGAATGTCTCGGTTAGCATGTCGCGGAAAATTGTCAATCTATGAGGATAATATGACAGCCTGAATTCGCTAATATATTCGGGATTGTCATTGTCTTCCTCATCCAGAGCGATCATATAATCCATAATAACAATCTTTGGTTTTCCGGAAACAAAAAGCACTGATGTCTTGATGTCCGTCATACGCTGACTCTGCAATACGAAAAGTTGGCAGTTTTTAACGTAAAATTTTCCCAAATAATGAAAGAGTGTAATATTTTCTTCTAATGTTCACTTACATTATAATATATGCATTTTGAAGGAGTTTGACCGGTGTTGATGATGTAATCGTAATTCCTGTGATCGATGAGCAATAAGCCTCCCGGCTTTACACAACGTTTGAAATTCGCCAAAGCTCGTCTAGAATAATAAAATATTGTATAAATAATTGACATATATTAATCCATCAAGTTTTCAGATTTCGCAAGTTTGAGAACCAATGCTCCGAAATATCAACCAAAGATAATCTAATCTAATACGATCTAATATGATAAATTTAATACCTCTGCTCTCTCTGATCACCGAAAGAATCGGGCATGTGAGCGAAACTGTTTCCCAAACATATAACGGCATCGAAGCCTTCTCCAATGAGATGGTTAATATCGCTGGGTAGAGTTAGCCAATTCGCTTCTTCGATCACTGCCACAATCGAAAATGATAATCATTGTAAAGGTGTTTCTCAGCAGAGACTTATAAAATTCTCTTAAATTAGACGTCGACAATAAAATCTTTGCTTTTTTTCTTAGACTTTTCGTTAGGACTTTTTTGTGAATATAATTCCTTAATACTCTAAAAATTAAAAGTATCTAAAATTCCAATAATTAAAATAGTTTGTTAATTATTATTAGTATAACTTTTGATATCATTATTTGCTTCAATTTTGTTGACATATAAATAATTCGCATTTTCAGTTTAATATATGTGATTGAAATCACAAGGCCGAAGGCTAGCAAGCTAGAAAACGAAATGTCGCGATTGACCTTTGCTGATAAGCAAGATCCTTTCTTTCTAGGTATACTTCTATTACTGATAAAGCAATCCAGTTTTAAGTATAACGATAAGCAATCCGGTCATCCGGTGGCTGTTTTCGAGCGATTTTAAACTGGTTTATCTGGTTTTGATTTCACAATGATCATGTAAATATATGTATATGTATTGTGTATAAATAACATTTTGTTAGATTGTGTAAACCCATACGCGTTAACAATAACAACTTTTATCGATACGCAAAAAAATCATCATAAATGCACTCAATGTCTTGCATTGTTGCAACATTCACTTAAATCTTCAGAGCCAAAACTCTTTTGCGTCAACACGTTATTTCGAGTTTCTGTGTGAAATGATTAACGCTTGTTTTTCTCTTCACATTTCGCAGAATATCTTCCGCGTTTTATCTTTCTTTAATTTTTCTCAGATCTTTTTAAGCATGAAAAATCGAATCCTATTGAAATATCAAACGTCCAACTTGCTCACCCCAGTTGTCAAAGGCAGGCTCCTTTCTACGATCCCATCTGGATTTTAGCGCGTACTTGAGCATTTTGTCAGATGCATCGACGCTGACGACTTCGAAACCCTCTTCCAGCAGCATCACGGAGTCGACGCCGGTACCGCAGGCGACATCCAATATTCGATGACATCCCTTCTGCCGCAGTAGCCCTACCAGGAAGTCCCGATAGTTTTGCGTACGTTGTTTCTTGTCGCCGATGAAAACCTCCCAGACCTTTGCCGCTTTGCCATCCGCGTACTGATCCCTGACACCCTCGGCTGCCGTACCGAGGGAACGGGTACGAAACACGGAATCCACCATCGCGAGGGAATGAGACCTTACGATAGAACTATGGAACCAACGCGGTATAAATTGTACTGTGAAAACAAAAATATGTTGAAAAGAATTAACTTATTAAAAAGAAATCATACAGTTTATGTCGCTATTTTGCCTTTGTGGTTTCAATCACTATTTCTTAGTCATATGCATAAAATAGCGAGTATTTTATATCTTTTTTCATTATTCTTTTCATTATTTTTTTCTCTTGTGACTATATTTGCTCGACTACACACATGCATGTAGATTATTTAATCCCGATTATAATTATCGTACCTATAATTTCAATTGACTATTTTTCATGTTGTCCCACGTTAACTATTTGTTACTGCTACATGTTAACTGCTTTTTTAAATGAAACCAAGATTAATCGCCCATTCTGGCACAAATTCCTATCTACAAGAGTGACTTCGCCAGATAGCTTCGTCAGCACGGTGTTTCGCATAAATTATTGTTATCTCGCGTAATGTTATCAAGGGCTCTTGACATAAGTCAAGCGTGCAATAGGTTTATACCGAGGGCAAATGAAAGAAGGGTGACCTCTCCTTCCCATGTTATCCGATGCCACGTGCCCATTGAGAATAATTCCGTCGTCTCTTAGCATTTTCTATTTACACCTTGATTGAGCGCGGGCGACGATCTCGGTGCACAAGATTAAACGCGGAAGCGGTCGCGTAATTAAACGTGTTAATGATGCAACTCTGCGTCACCGGAATCCAAGCAGTGACAGTGCAGCGGAAGGAATATTCATTGTAACAATCAATATTAATATATACATGATAATGGCTCTCGATGATAATTTTGATATAACAACTACTCTGCGACTATTCAATATGATACATTTGATAATTGATAACGTCAGATTGATGAAATCGTCAAATTATTCGTACAGTCTTAAATGTCGCGATAATTTATTTTTATTGATTGATGGATCGTTCGGCTATATGTATAGTTTGACTTTTAGCGCAAATCGTTCAAGTTCAAGTGAATTATAGAAATGAATCTTAGGCATGAAAGAATAACTTTCCAATTTTTAGCTGTCATCGCTTATTTTATATTCTTCTTTTTTCTTTATTTCCTAATAATTCACAAATTAAATCTTGGTTCACAATTACAGAATAAAAATGTATTTGAAGAGTTCAATAATCTCTTTCTTAACTCACTTTTTTAACAACTTAGGAAAAATCTAAATTTACTTAAACTACAACGATAAAAAATGAATAGAAATTGGCGCAAATTTAAATTTAACTTTTACACTTTTTCTTCTTAAGAAAAATGTGGATCAAACCGCTTATTTGCATTTTTGAACTTGTTATTTCCTCCTCTCTTATACGAGATACCGTACCTTCAATTCAACGACGACGAAACCGTACAGCTCTCGTTCGACACTGAATATTAATACGAAAACCGCACACTATACACGTAAATGAAAACTGTCGCGATGATATAGCAATCGCCGCATTTATATACGCTATCGGCTATGATGTATATAAGAGTCGGTGCGATAACGCGAACTCATACACTAATGTGCTAATATGACTCTATCACTGGATTACTTCTCAATATGATGTAAGTTTTCGCGCGATGCCGACGATTCGGTTTAATAACATTTGATAAAAGCGAACGACCCCAACCAATCGCGACGATCGTGACATCCTCTGACTTTGAAGAAAATTTTCGTAGATACAATCCCGAGACTCGCCGAGATTGCGATCGTGAGTCGCCAATTATAGCAATATTCGAGAAATTAGCAAGTGCTCCTTCACTTTGTATTCAAGCGTCAATTAAATATCGCTAGTCATCCTTGCAACTCGCGTTCTCTCTTCGCAATCGATCAGTATTCAATACTAATGCTCCTATTCTTATATGATCACCTTTTTCACGTATACAACGAATCTTTTTCAGACAACACGCACGTCTAAAAGACGCATGTCTTAAGACATCCAAAAGTTGTCCTTTAACATTTTCTAAAACACATGTACAGATATTACATCATCTATAACATAAATAACATTTATCGACTAAAATCTAAAATACATATGACGTGACCAATTGATATAACATAGCTCGAAGCCTAAACATATAGCCATAAAAATATTTACACCAGCGAATTTAGTAGATACTCATTGTCAGATATTTTGCATTATATATATAGTGACACATTTAGTGACACAGTTAAGGCAAAGCTGTTCGAAAACGCATTAACAAAGAAGAAGAATACGACAGAAGCTGGAATCATTTGAGAGATACATTATTGATATATCAATGACTTAATATCTATTATAACTTTGCTAACAAAATTCTCCACAATCTCAGTTGTAATTTATAAACTGTTATCGAAGTTATGTAAATATTATATTAAATTATTTATATACACTGACTTATCAAGTAACGCTAGTTCGTCTTTCGTATTTTTCTTCTTGTTAACGCGTTTCCCTATTAATGTATCTTACAATATGTCCAAAAATGTCGAAAGCTTCAGAAATTGTTGAAAAAAATGACCTCTCATTAGGTGGAGCCACTCAGAGATATTGCCATCACTATATTTAAATAATTATTCCCTGTAGTACAATCAACACTAGTCTTAGCATTAAATTGTAGCATAAAAACATAGCTCAGCTCGTAATCTCTATTGCCTTTATTTGATTTCTTAATCCGTTGAGCCCTTGATAAAATTTTAATTTTAATTTATTTAATTATGCTCGCTGTATCAATCACCATTTCAGTGCGTTCTGTTTTATTTCTGGCCCGAAAGCTAATTATAATGTGCCGGTTACTTCGCTACATGACTGTAATAATCGACAGACTTTTATCACGAAATTGTACAATCATTGTGCGAATATCGTTGGTAGTATCATTATCTGAGAAATACGTTGCAACGCAGAGTTTATTATACGTCATCATTACAACGTCATCATTATCAAGAAAACGCATTCTGATATGACGCAAGTGATGACTCGCAAGTTGATGATGTAGCGATAGCGAACAAATAAAACTGCAAAAGATAATCGCGATCGATCCGAATGTGTACTTTCACAACATTTGCGCAATATGTGTGTAATGAAGTTTCAATGTTAAAACAGACGTTTCGTTCGCGCGTTCGTATCTAAAGAAAGAATCTGCGTTCTGAAATATGTTAATAATATTACATTCGAAGAATAATGGATTCTTTATTGAAGCCAACAGAATATTCTTACATTTCTTATAATAACATAAATACATAACAATGTAGGATGAATCAATTATTCTTAGTTCATTACGGTACTGTAAGTACTACATATTTTACGAGCATATAAAATGCATTATTATTAATATTTTATGTAACAGGAATTATGCGTATGTCTGTGAATAGCCCGGTATAATGCGAATGACAAGCCCCGTTACAAACAGAAATAAAAATATTTACCTCTACAAACGTGAAGGGAAGGCTGGCTTATGTAATATATCCCCACTTAGATCGTTCTTATTTTAAAGAGCATACAATACAATCAACTATAAATTGGCAGTTGGTCATGTAGTTAAAGACTGTTGTGTATCATTCAACCTCTTATAATTTAAAAACCGTTTTTATAAACTTCTACCTTAAAATATACCACAACTATTAATTAAATGCAACAAAGATAATGATAGAAAATAATATTCCTGTCATGAAGAAGTATGGAATTAAAATTTATAATGCGAGAACATTTTTCTATAACGCGCATTCGTTCAAATAGAAATATTTTCAAGCAATAACACGTTATAAAGAACTTGGATAAGAATGCTTTTTTTTAATAAATAATGATTTAATTATTCTTTCTAATCATTTATATTGTATTATTCTTATAAATTATCTTCCTTCGTAATAGAATTAAAAAATCGACGATATACTGCGTTTTTCCTTTCGTTAAAATATTTCAGAATTTTGCCATGAAATTTATGAACTTTATTTAGAAATATACACAGAATCTCTCCAGATGTAACGTTTACGTGAAAAGTATTGATTATATGATACGTATGCAAAAACTGTTTACAAATCAAGATTTTCCATAAGTAAATCATCAATTACGCTTAACATTCTGAGTTGTGCACAACAATCTGTTGAGTGCGATAGATTAGTTAAAACACTAACAAGATTTAATTCATTTTCTCAAACTATGCAATGATCAGATGAATGTTGAACTATATCACTTTGTCAGTTGCAGCAAACTTTTCCTGCGTTCTCACCCAATCCCCACTGTAGTACAACAGTTCGTACCCTCATATATTCTTCAAGTCATCTGGCAGTTCATTCTTGGGATGTTTATTTTCAAAGTGTTGCTTGTAAGTCTTAGGATCTGGCATTTGGGCCTGCAAATAAAGAATTTACGTCAAATCTATATAAAGGAGTCTCGAAAAATCCACAGACAACAAAGATTCTGACTTTGCATACGGTACACACGTGCACCAGCGCTTTCTGTGCTGCCTTTTTTTGATCATTGGCACTGTGTCCTTGCTGTTTCTTCAGTTTCGCGCTTTTTTCCGCCGCCTTAGCTTGAGACTGTATCTTCTGCTGTCCACGAGCCATTCTAGAAACAAGAAGAGTCCACAGATAAGCGGGAATGTAATATAAAATATTGGCGATAACAGCACAACTTTGTTTTTCTTCGGAGTTCGTTAACACCACGCGGGATTAAATTTAGAATATTAGCCAACAATACGGATCTAACTAACGGATCTTTACTAGGACAAATTTAACAAATCAATGTAATCATATCCTTCAACGGTTGCTCCTAGGCTCCTAGGACAAGTTGTCTCGAGTCTCGAGTTGTCTGTCTATCTCGAAGTGTCGAGATAGAACGAATTTCTCTCTCCCTCTCGCCCCTCTCTCTCTTTCTTTCACTGTCTCTTATCTCGTACAGCTATCACTTTTCAAATTAAAATACAGAACCATGTTGTACTGTACCTAGCTGCCGAAACGTGCGTATTTGCCGACCAAGAGTGACAGACTTGCGGAATTAATACTCGCGTCACACAAAATCGTTCACGTGCCTCCTCCGCCGGGATAATCGCGACGCGATCGCTACTTCGGCCCGGACTCCGGAGTAAGACGTAAGGATTGTAAGGTAAGGTCACTTTCGACCGCTGGAAAAAAGTGCAGGGAAAACTTTCTAGGACGAGAGAGAGAATGAGAGAGAAAGAGAAGGAGGGAGGTGCATCTCGCCGCTCGCCGCTCGCCGCGAGAAAGCTCCGAGTCTGTCATATTGTCATCTAGGAGCTGTGCCTGCTGTGCTGGCAAATCTCTCTCTCTCTCTCGCAATTCGCAAATCGCAAGGCTTCTCTCTCTCCCTCTCGTCTCTCTTTCCTCGCACGTAAATCACATATCTATCTTATTTCAGGTGCAAATAGCGTAAAATAGTGCAGCTTTACCTATCCGCAGACGGCGAGTACTGCGAGTAGACGTGCTCGACTCGACGCTCGACTCGACACTCTCGACCACTCTCGACACTCGACAGTCAACAATCGACAACGGGGCCTTGTGCGGGTGCCTCCCTGGCAGTTCCACCTTCCACGTTCCGCAGCGTTCCACTTCGGCAATTCAGAGCCGATTTCACAGTCTCACTCTGCATCTCTTTCTAACTGTCCCTCTGGAAAGAGACGAAGCGTGAGTTTAATCGGAGACTGTGAAATCGGCCCTCAGATTTTCAGATATACGACTCCCTCATTCTCTCTCCCGTCTTCCGCGGTTCCGCCGTTCCACGACGACCGCGACGGACGCGGAGGCGCGGGCGCGAGCGATGATCGTCGAATGCCGAATATGCCGATTCTTCTCAAGGCTCGAGACTCGCGAGTCGCGACCAGAGGCACTGAGAATGTGAAAATAACACGGCAAATTTTTGTTTTAGTAAATTTTAGTTGATGTATGTACGGCCAAGTTTTCGTCGTTCGACTATCAGCGGGCTTGAAACGCGGTTCGCAACACTCGTCTACTATCTAAATTGGCGTTAACGGCCAATCACATCTCTGGAATCGCGAGTTTGGTCGGTACTGTGAATGTACCCTTAGGGTGCTGTCACATGGCAGTCAGAAATTCGGAAAACGGAATCTCGGAAAAGTAACGGAGAGGGGGTCAGAAGTTATTAAATGCATTTAATAACTTATTCTTTCGTTAAAAGTATTTTAATTTTTTTCCATTTCATGATCTCTATCTCTACAAAATAATATAAATACACAATTTTTAATACATAAATAGTTAATGTACATACTGTCAGACATGCAAAAATTGCGGACTTGTCAGTCCGAAATTTTTGTGACTGGGCTCCCCATGGACTGATATTTCCGGAATAAGTAAAAATTGAAAAAATTATTTTTATTGTTTTAGAAGAAAAAAGATACTTACCGTAGTAGTAGAGTCTATTAAAAAATAAAGCTTCGACGTATTTTTTATTATACTCTAAAATTATATAGAAATTTCTTTAATTTAAAAATATGTTAAGGTTAGAATGCCATTTAGTTTTCCGTAAAAGTCGTTCCATGGGGAGCCCGGCCCTTAAAAAATCGCACCGATCGAGCTGACTCTGATTGGTTGACCCCCTCTCCGTTACTTTTCCGAGATTCCGTTTTCCGAATTTCTGACTGCCATGTGACAGCACCCTTAGGGTGACAGTACTAGATTCCCGCGTTCTGTTCCGTCTGTTTTGATTGGCCGCGTTCAGCAGATCAAGCCGCTCAGTAAAGCCCCGGACACACAAATCGACGGAAGACGTAAGACGTAAATCGTAAGGAAATCCACTAATCAGAGTCGACTATTCCCCTCTTCTTCCCTCTTAAAGAGGGGAATAGTCGACTCTGATTGGTGGATTTCCTTACGATTTACGTTTTACGTCTTCCGTCGATTTGTGTGTGAAGGCCTTAAGGCCCCGGACACACACTTTTTCGTAACAGTAACAGTAGGATTTCGACCAATCGTGTTACTCGATTCGGGAACGTATGGCCGTACGTTTTCGAATCGAGCAACGCGATTGGTCGAAATCCTACTGTTACGTTCTACGGAAAGTGTGTGTGGCCAGCTTAAAGGTCATTGCACGTAACAAAATTTTAGTCATAATCGTAAGGTCGTAAGAAAATAATAGACAAATCACAGACAATTATTCTTCTCGCGCTTGAAGAATAATCGAGTGTGATTGGTCTATTTTCTTAAAACCTTACGATTATGACTAAAATTTTTTTACGTGCAATGGCCTTAAGGGGATGCTGGAGCCGTCTGTTTTACCGGCATTTTTTGTCGGCACGTAGCGTCATATTAATTTGACAGAATTAAAAATCCTTCTCCAGAATTGCAGTACATACATTAATGATTCGGGGAAACTCCGATTTTATATAGAAAACGAGAAAAAATTACGGAAGTACAGATCCTTATCCTACTCTTATTCCAATATGGCGTCTCGAGTTGCGGCGAGCTGTCAGCTCGTCACAAGATGTATTTCATATAAGAGATATACCATTGGTACGAACGCGAAAACAAGTTCCCCCGAATTGCACAACAAGAAAAACATCGATAAACCCCCCAAATCAAGATTTGGAAGCGTAATATAAAAGTATAATGTCGGTGTGCATCGTGCGTATGTGTGCGTGCAATGTAGCGTGCTATCCTTGTCTATATCTTTGTCTATACAAGGACAGATATAGTTCGCCGGTCTTCTTTACCGACGCCGATCGAGTTCGGCTACGGCTCCAGCATCCCCTTAACAGTTGAACGTGCGTGGCTCTTACTTTTAGAATCAACCACGCAACGCAGAGTGTTGATAAGACGAACTCAACAGTTGTGTCTGCTCACGACTCGCATTGTAGACCCCGCATAAAAGGGGCAA
>NW_020222909.1:247964-449530 GCF_003070985.1 Temnothorax curvispinosus
CACACACACACACACACACACACACACACACACACACACACACACACATTGTGAAAATTAAGAAACAAATCACTATTGGAGTAGACATGAGACGTGGCGTGTGTCTTGTCGATGCAAACTATTTAACAACATTGCAAAAAGATTTCAACCACCAAATGGCTTAAGAA
This sequence comes from Temnothorax curvispinosus, assembly GCF_003070985.1. NCBI lineage: Eukaryota > Metazoa > Arthropoda > Insecta > Hymenoptera > Formicidae > Temnothorax > Temnothorax curvispinosus. Next base: position 248,132 of record NW_020222909.1, read on the forward strand.
AAATTAACAAACTTCTTTGATGATAAAAGAAAAAGATATCTCGAAACTTAAACCGATTTTAATAAAGTAGGCGTATATGAAGACACGCCCGCGCTCTCGTTAATCAAAACTATTTAACAATATTATAATAATGTTTAATGTTAAATATTAGTCGTTAAACGGCGTAAGAAAGATTAATAAACTCCATAGATTGCCCAAAAAAATGGATATCTCGAAATTCGAACCGCTTCTAAAGTCAACTTTATCTGTGCAATGTCGTTAACAAACGCATAGCATTGCCAACATATTTTTGACGAGATTAGTTCAATGTTGCATATTTTAGTATTCGAAGTCTTCTTTTTCTCGCTGGCTATTAATCGAGAAACTTTATCGGTGAATTTATTAGAAAAAGACATACTCTCTCTTTGTATTAAATAACTTTTTCGCGGATCACCGTTATGTTAATTATTATAGTATTCTAAAACTTTTTATCGTTGAATATAATAGAACAGAAGTGCTTTGCATCAAAAGACACTTAGCATTTGTCATTATACAAATATTTCTCATGATTCGTCTAGTACTGTGCGTCAGAATTTAGCGCTTCGTCTTTTTCACAGATCATTTGTGGCTACACATTTCTCGTTGGCTAGCATTTATGCAACGGCATTCTATAACTCTTTATCGTCTAATCTTGTTCGAGAGAGCATGCCTCACATTAAAGGATACATAAAAATGATGAGATGAATGTATTTCTCGAGATTTGTTTTGTGTCGTTTGTAACATTTCGGATCGTCTACCTTCCCACCGAGCGCGAGCGACGGCATTCGTAGCTCCTTTTTCTCGTTGGCTAGCATTATGCAACAGCATTCTATAACTCTTTTTCGTCTAATCTTGTTCGAGAGAGCATGTCTCACATTAAAGGATACATAACAATTATAAGATGAATGTATTTCTCGAGATTTGTTTTGTGTCGTTTGTAACATTTCGGACCGTCTACCTTCCCACCGAGCGCGAACGACGGCATTCGTAGCTCCTTTTTCTCGTTGGCTAGCATTATGCAACAGCATTCTAAAACTTTTTATCGTCTAATATTGTTCGAGAGAGTATGCTTCACATTAAAGGACACATAACGATATTAAAATAAACGTATTTCTCGAGATATTAAGTCGCGTATATCCGAAGATCGGCGCTCTGAAGTACGATACGCGACACCGACTGAATCTCGAGAAATAAGTTTATTTGAATATTGTTATGTGTCCTTTAATGTGAAGCATACTCTCTCGAACAATATTAGACGATAAAGAGTTTTAGAATGCTGTTGCAAAATGCTAGCCAACAAGAAATGTGTAGCCACGAATACCGTGTCCGGCGGCTTTCGGTGAGAAAGTCGAAGCTCTGAAATGTTAAAATAAAATAAAAAGTCGCTCGCGCGTCGATTTCTCGCGCCAAGCCAGCGACACATGGCCTTGACCTACTTTCGACGAGCAGCTGTACATTATTGATTTTCTTTCTAAATGGCCTTGACCTAGATCGCCGAGTCCGGACGCCGATGCCGGCGCGCGGCGTGCACGACAACGCATTAAAGAAATTTCGAGAAATACGTTTATTTTAACATCGCTACGTACTCTTTAATGCGAATCATGCTATCTCGAACAAAATTAGACGCTAAAGAGTTCGTCGCATTTCGGAGTTTTTCTTTTTCTCCAACTACCGCGCCCGATATCATTCAGCGTTATTTCTTTCTCGTTCGCTAACATTATGCAACAGCTTTCTAAAATTCTTTATCGTCTATAATTTTATTTGAAAGAGCATGCTTTGTCTGAAGAGGATATATCAATGTAAATATAACGGCATTTTTTAACAAGTGTTTAATTCCGTACGCTGATGATTTAGGAAACTCCGTTCTTCTCGCCAGTTACCTTTATTCAGTAACGTTTCGAAATTTTTTATTCTTAAATTTTTGGTAAGTGTGTCATTTATTAGCACTAACATTGTATATAATGTTAATATTTTCTTTGTAATAACAGGGTATAACATATTTCAAATAAATAAAAATGCATACTGTTCATATACCGACAAAATTGATTAACTGGGCGAAAGTTGTCTCGCTTATAAAATAGTATTTGTAATATTTAATTTGTATTTATTAATTAATAAAACAGATTGTATGTTAAAATATTTAAAGAACACTTTGTTGTTTGAAGAAAACATGTTTATACATTACAGTTGATCCCAATTTGTTATATGTATTGCTAATCTTGCAAAATATGTTGCTATATTTTACGTGCGCGTGAATTCTACATATATGTGCATATCGCTGTGCACTTGTGTCTTTTAATAAGCAAGGGTTATTATTAAATACATTAGTAATTTAGTAAACAATACAATATTAATATTAAATTATTATTAAGTAATAGCGAGAAATATATTATGTATTCGTCGAGACGCTTGAAAGATCATAAAAATTATGAAAAAATTTTTGAGTTGTGAGAAAAGCGAGAATCGCGAGTTTGGAGTCGTCTGTAATTCCTCAGAAATCGCTCCTGTTACGCGGGAAGCATGAAGAGCAAGGAAGTTGCAGGAGGTATTCGAACAGCGCGTAGCGGCAAAACGAGTTTGCAGTCGTTTGTAATTCCTCAGAAATCGCTCCTGTTACGCGGGAAGCATGATGAGCAAGGAAGTTGCAGGAGATATTCCGGCAGCGCGCGCGGCACGCCTACCCCCACTTATTACCCACTGCCGTCGGAATGGCGGCAATGGCGCGCGGCCCGGATGCCCCTCCCACGGCCAATCAGAGCGCTGGCGGGTATGCTTAGAGGGGTCAGAGGCTCCCGCGCTCTGACCAATAGCAGCGTAACTAAGCGGAGGCAATGTGGGGAGGCATCACCCTCGTTTAGAATACCTCCGTCAACCTCTTTGCCTAACATGCTATGCTAATACTTTTGTCGATTTAAACGGAGGTTTCGACACCGAGAATCGCCATTTTCGCCTAACCTTTTAATAGAATATGTACTTTTAACAATTTTTATTATGTTTCGTGCATCTCACGCGTAATCAAATCCAGCTTTTTCTCTAATTATAAACCGACATTAAAATACACATTTTGTTGAATTATTGTTCTTTTTATTAATTATATTCGTTTTAATTCCAAATAATTCCCGCGATAAAACGTAAGCAAAGTAAGATAATCCATAACGCAAATTTTTCTCGAAATAGTATCTTACAATACAAAATAACATTATAATGCAAATAACTTGTTAGCTAATTTATTTGTTTAATTAATACGCAATTATTGACTAATAAAAGCATCATATTAATGTATACATAATTTTCGAAAATCGTTCAGTACCGCGCATTAGAATTCAGAGCTTCCTATTTTCGTTATGTAGCATTTTGCAAGTGTATTCTAAAATCGTTTATCGTTTAATTCTTAGAAAATAATGTCGTGCATTAAAGTATACATATACATACATATGTACATGTATATTATATTAAATTAATTTTTATTTCAAAATTTGATTAAAATTTCATCCGGTAAAAACAGATCAATTTGTAGAGGCCCTCCACCACCCCGCCAACTTTAATTGACGGTCCTCTTTTCTTTAGATGTGTACTTTTCTATTATTTACTATTTTATTGCTATGGAATTTACAATATATAACATATAGCATGTACAATTTCTTTATTACAATTTAAAATTTACAATTTGTTTTACATCAAAAGGTAGCGTTAGACCACACTGCCCCCCCCCCCCCTAAAAATAACACAGTTGCACCGTAACATTAGCAGTTATATAAATAACGAGAAATACTGCGCAACTTAACAAGTCCACAATTAAAAATCTAAAAAAAATATATTTGTATCTTCTGAAGTCCATGCCAACGTCCACGCGCGCGTTATTATCTAAGAAAGCCAATCCTTTCATAAGTGTTTCGCAGAATGCAAATTCTCGTTCTAATTCGCATGTGATCCCGATTGCAAATTGTTTGAAATGCGCGCAGCATTTGTATTAATTGGCTACATTGCAATTATCGGTGTCGTGTGTCGTTGGCTTAAAAACCGAACCTGAACCTGAACGATCGCGATTTTTTTTTGGTAGGTCGGTACTCTATGGCGCACATGCACTCCATGGCCTGTCACAATTAGGGAAAATGGCTGACGATTCGTCGGGACACTCGGGACGTGTTTTGACAATTCTGGTTGCCTGAGTTCGATGGTCGACGAGGAGTCACGTCGTCACGTCGCGGTGGAAAGCACAATTTCCGTGGTGTCGTCGGTGTATTCTTAGCGGTGGTGTCGTCGTGATGTAAAATCCAGACGTGCGTTCGCTCTGCGGGTCTCTACTCTCGCAGCTCGCTAGTTGTCCACTTGTTCCGTACGTAACTCGTTTAAACATGTTTCGACCTGCTCCGGCTGCCCCTACCAGTCAGGGATCACTTGATACTTTTTCAAGAGCCTGTTATCACCATTTTATTACCTCTTTTTTTTTTAATAACGATAACGAAATCTGTGCGTGAGATGAATCATCCTATCGATCACACACGATAAGTAATTGATGTAATTGTACTACACCAGTGTTAATGACGATCAAATTTAGACTCGGCCTGTCATTTTTTTCGAGGTATCGTTTATCATCCAAGATCATCACGCGTGATACAGTATTTGTACTCGGCTCAATAATACGGCGAGAATGTGCTGCTAATGTGTGAAACGTATATTTACTCCTCAATTCATTTCGAGATACTAAACAGCATGAATCATTTATTCGAGTACATATATAGATATCTATTACGTACCGTACCAAAACTATAAATAAGTATATCACAAATAAATATTTCTCTAGTAGATATACGTTACACAGTGATTTTTATTATTAATACAGGTGAAAATGCAAGAAACCCATTGCATTCTTTGACGGAACGTCCTCCATGTGGCTAGGTGGATATAAAATCTGTGAAAAGTTAGGGCATTATGCCAAATTAGAGATTGCAACGTGTGTCTTGAATAGTTTCTACAATCATGGCGTAGACGACGGATCGTTAAGGCGATAAAATGCCTGCCATGCAAATTAATAATGGGACAGCACTTTGCTAGTCTCAGAGACTTGTTTAGAATGGATGGTGAAAGACAGCCTACCGAGATATGCGCTAATGCGCTTGGTCACCCGTTGCCCTTGGAAATGGTGAATCGAGACGGCAATGAAAGTTTGCCTGAAAACGAGACTAATGGCAATGTACCTGTAACGAATCCTAATATACTGCCGAACAGACCAGAATGTAAATTAGAAGCGAATTTGGACAACGATCGTTTAAACTTAGATGTAGACAACCATAATACTAGATTCGAATCTTTGTATAGTCAACCTGTCGAAACTCAGGATACAAAGCAAATTTGTAACAATGGTAACGTTGCGTGCGAGCCGTCATTCAGACAACAACAGGAAGTATGCTGCGGTAGTTCTGGTGGTAGCAACAGTAGTAGCAGTTCCGAAGATAGTCCTGTAAATCCACCTTTAAGAAGATCCTCCAAAACTTTGTCATTTGGAAAGCGAAAAAGTATGTATCGAATTCATTTCTCCCATATTCATCGTAATTCTGTTGCTTATCAAGTGTGTGTGTGTATGCAGTGATAACTCAAATTTGTTCGCTCTCACATTAGATAAACAGCGCAACAAGGATCAAAGTCCAATATGCAATCACGTTTTATCGTCGAAAAAGAAACGTAGCAACTGGGTATTGAAATTTAATTGCGCCAAGAGCAAAAGCTCAAAAAACACTGACATTATTCCCGGCCAAGGGAATGGTAACTCTGATTGCATCTGTACCGGTTATAGGAGAACCGAGGAGCATCCCATGGGTGCGGGCATCGTGTTTAATAGTCGATCTGCTCCGCAAAGTCCCGTTCTCGGGCCTTTGCCACCGAGTCCTGTAATTGATTTATCGCGATTTAACCCCGAAGAATTTCCTATGGAAGTACGTTCTTATCTCTTGATCGCTTTTGAAGACTGAAGAGAAACTTAAAGACTTGCTTTCATTCTATATATTAATGGTTTTGTTTTGTCTTTGTTAAAAGGATTGCGACGAACGCGCTCGAATGCAGCGCGCTCGAGAGATGGAGGAAGGCGTCGAGCCTCCTCCCGGTTATAGGCCTAATTATCCTATGGGAATACAAGTTCATCCTAACGGAATAACGGTGGACAGTTTGGCGGCATTGTTCCAAGCACATGCCGGTATTCAAGCTGCTGCTCTTACAGCCTTGTCCCAGATCGACTTTACGTTAATTCCAAATATTGAGAGACCCGCGCATACGCAGGTAAGCTTCTTTATGTCACTGATTAAATTTATGTTTTTTAAATATTCGATTCATATAAGAATAAATTATAAATGCATATCAATACTTTAGGAGGAGATCAATTTACACATGCTAAAGAAATAAAAATAATAATAATATATAAACACGGAGGTTATATACATTACAGTTTGTGCATCAGCCACATTGAACAAACCTTGTGCTACAAATACATTTTGATTTGATCTAACGTTTATTTAATGTTTAATCTTGCTGTCAAAGCCCAATATCGAGCAGTCTTGCCAGCTAACTCATGCCAGTTAAACAATATTTTTTAATTCGAAAAAGTAATTTATCTCATTTAATAACTTTAAACATATTATATAAGATAGAGAATAGATATATTTAACAGTAATTTTATTAGTAGAAAATTTTTATAAAAAATAGTGTACAATTTTTTACAAGTTTTGTGTAATCTATATCTATACAAACTATGTGCAAAAAATGGGAAAAGAAAAATTTAATTGCGGCAGAAGGTACACGGTATGTGTTACGTTTATACAAATTTATACATTTTTTAACTTTCGACAGGTAACGTGGGTAAAAGTTACACGGCGAGTCATGTGGATTTGTTGGATCCCATAAAATAATTATCACTAAAAAATGTCACAACCAATTCTCTATTGGAGAATATAACCTTAAATCTGTTAAATAATTCATATATTAATTGAACAATGAATCAAATTAAAAATATTTTTTATTTCTTAGACTTTAAATAACAATTAAGTCACTCAGACTCCATATTATGGTCCTGCCACAAGTGCCGCAAACCCTAGCTGGGGTCTGACAGACCCCACGTTACCTGTCAAAGGTTAAATTTTTTTCTAGTATACATACAGTCATCTCCTGAAGTATTGATACGCGTATTTATAAATCATGCTCTATATTCATTCCTTTACAATTTCATAATGCAGGTCGATTATGTCCATTGTCTCGTACCAGACTTAAGGTCGATTACAGCTTGCTCCTTCTATTGGGGTAAGATGGATCGTTATGAGGCAGAACGTTTATTGGAGGGTAAGCAAGAGGGTACTTTCTTACTCCGAGATTCCGCGCAGGAGGAGTTCTTGTTTTCTGTGAGCTTCCGTAAATATGGACGCTCGTTACACGCACGGATCGAGCAATGGAACCATAAGTTTAGTTTTGATTCGCATGATCCAGGAGTTTACGCTTCCGAAACAGTACGTATATTTGTTCATTTCGTATTTTCATTTTATCTTGATAATCAATATACAGATATAATTATCTATTATCCAGTATAATTCATGATCCGTTTATACCATATCCGTTTTACAGGTATGCGGTTTAATCGAACATTACAAGGACCCCTCGTGTTGTATGTTTTTCGAGCCCATGCTCACTATTCCGTTGCATCGCAATTTCGCATTTCCGCTGCAGCATCTGTGCAGAGCGGTGATAACCACGCGAACAACGTATGATGGCATAAACAAGCTGCAGTTGCCAAAGACACTTAAGAGCTATCTCAAAGAGTACCACTATAAGCAGAGAGTGCGAGTCAGGCGATTAGACACGGAAAACGATTCGCACATGGACTGTAGATCCATATCATGTTTACCGATATGAATCTCTTCGTATTAATATTCGATAGAATTTTATTATATGTTGCATAATTATGTTTCGTTATCTATATTTACAGTTGTACTGCCGTATCAAATGCGAGCGGTACATGCATCCAACATTGTAATACCAGGAATATCATGACTCCGACACACAGTTATACAGAATATCATTGCAATATTAGCAATAAAAGCATTGTATTCGTCTTAAGCGATAATAGATACCGAGGGAGATGGCGTAGTATATAATTAAAAAAAAAAAAAAAAAAAATGAAAAGAGAAAAGATTGAACTTGTGTGATTTTAGGCGCGACAAGTGCCTATGTTCACTTGGCAAAGTTTAGTAATCCTCTATGTAAATACTAAATACATCAGGATGGCAGTGCTTCTTACACTCGCACAGTGTATTGCGAAATCGTGTATTATGTAAACTTCAATATCATTGCTATTGTTCTTATTATTATACTACTAAACTTATTTCTTTATTTTATTCCTAACTACATTATTTTTTAATCATTATTTTGAACATGTATAATTTAATTTTAATTAAAGTTACAGGAACAGTTTGTATATTGATAATTTTTATAGAACGATACCAAAACTTATGCCTGAAAGGCGCGGCAATTTAGTCTTTATTACTACAAAACTATGATGTCGTCATAGTTTTAATCTTCATACGTAGTTAAAGTTACGAAAGAAAAAAAAGAGTGGAAGAAAGAGTCATTGCAAAATCTGGTTCGTATTACTCCTATTGTGCCTATTTATAATGTTAAATATTAGGTAAAAGCTGTCTGTGTTGATGTTTCTCATTGCCAGATACAAAAATCTATAATTTGTGTAAATTCTTTAAATTTCGACACGTGGAGTTAATATCAGATGCAGTGAATTGAATTTGGAGTAACAATGCAAATCATTGAATATTGATAAATTTGCGAAGTATATAATATTATAGAAATTGTTAAAAGTATTGGTTAATGGTTATTCGTATAATGAACTTAATATTAAAAAAAAAAATAATAAAAATTTAATATTTATTACGTGTATATATTTTACTCGTCTCGATTCCTGATACAGCGATCATATTGCATACATTTTTAAGGAAAACGACCAACTACAGTCAACTACTTACACAATTTGCGTAATATTTTCTTTGATAATAGAAACTACTCATCTTGGGCTATCGTAAACACGCGATTCTATATATGGATGGATATCTTGACAAATTTATATTTTCATGCTTTTATATCAGCAAAACAAAATACAAAAAAAGAAATATTTCAACATAATTTTGCTAGATTGCTTGAGATAAAACAAAGATTTCAATGTAATTCTTGGCTTCCATTTGTTCTTAATAATACATACTTATCGCATCCCTATGTATCTAAATTCCATGGCATGCTAAATTTAATGTAACGATTAATTCAGGACTTATTTTTAGTATATTTCACATAATTACAGTACTGTTTTACAAGTGGAATTCATTGGAACGTAATTTTTACAAATTGCACTAGACTAACGATCGTAATTAATTTCCAACAACGTATTGCGTGACTGGTAGCAGTACTTTGTAGTTGAAGACGAAGAAGAGAGAGAATAGTACCACAAGAAAAATGTCTGTTATACTAATGTAAGAAAAATATAGATTTTGCTCACAGAAAAAGGTTACAAATGATGGGTAACGTCTTACGTGTACAATTGCAAAATTCAATATTATACTACGTGTATTGTAATGGCTTATTATTGTTATATGTTATCTATGCGACTTATCACTTTACATTATTACGCATAAAACTCGATTTAGTTAATGTCGAAATATTTTGAGTCAAATATATCTAAAGGTTATGATGATCGTAATAAATAAAAAAAGGATACTGATAAAATTCCTTTCCCACTTCTCTACCATGTACAATTCGGTAACGAGCGTATATCGGAAGTACCAATATTGCAGAAAAGATCGTAGACTTCGTACAACGTTATCCATTATGGTTAATGTGTGTGACTAATTACCGCTCCAAGCTCAAACTTCTGCGAATTAACTTTGGAGTTTGGGGCTGACAATGAGTCTGATGAGTCACAGTTCACATGAGTTCACAGCACCGATAAGGACCTGGGACCTGGGGTTGCTGGGTACGTAGGGAGGTTTCCAGCAAGCGACACAAGCATCGTTTTATCTTTCTTTTTTGGTAATAAGTAACAAAGATAAAACGATACTTGTGTCGACTTGTGCCGCTTGCTGGAAAGCTAGGCTCCCATAGCAACCAATTACAGCCGAAGTTTAAAATGGTCTCACATATTCGACAATTCTCGCCTACGATAGATCCGACTCATCTTGGCCTGTTCGTTTTAGCTGAACTTGTTGCACGGCTCGTCTTTCCTCTTTTTCTTTTCACATTGGAGAGAAAAAGAGAAAAGATGAACCGTGCAACAAGTTCAGCTAAAACGAACAGGCCTCCGGGACAGTCCTGACGGTCCTGATACAGGTGATACATCGATAACACCATTTTTAAAGCAATTTTAAATCGAAAGGTTTGCTTTCATTGAATGTAGAAGTAGTATTTACGAATTTACATTATTAGAAATGACTGGACTGGACAAGATAAATATATGTTTTTTTCTCTCTCTCTCTCTCTCTCTCTCTGTCGAGACGAAAACTAACGTACGGCACCTATGCAAGATTTCGCGATACGTATTTATCGAATTCGTTGAGCGCTTTCCGCATCTCGTCGTATCTCGCGCGATCACATGCCTCGCGCAACGGGAGCCAGTCGAACGCCTGATGCTCGTCCGACAATCTCACGGGCTTGTCCGGATTAAGCAGCTCCGCCAGCCAATAGATGACGATTTTCGGTCTCCCCTTTACTTCGTACGTCATCTCGTGCCTAGCGTCCTCGAAGATCTTGAGATCGTTCGGCACGAAGCCAGCCTCTTCTCGAGTCTCGCGCAAGGCCGTCTCCATATCGGATTCGTCCGGGTCGACGTGCCCTGAGACAGAGGCAACCGAGCGTACCATCGTCAAGTCGAGTCGAGCTTATTTAATTAATCTCTTCATGGACACAATAATATAGTGCGATAGTCTAACAAATTCATATAGTAATGAAATAAATTAAATATATTATGATAATTGTTCATTTTTTTAAATAATATTAGAATTTGAAAATTATTTATGTATAATAAATGTATATGACTCCCGACAGTCCCGACTCCGAAGAGCTTAATCGCGCGATGTGAACGAAACCTTAATCCACTTGTTCACCATGCAAGTCAGAACGTTTGGTAACGATCAGCTGACGAACGGTATCGATGTAGATATGCTAACCTTTAGGCGGCGTCCAGTGATGGTCTCCGTACGATGTCTGCATAAGTAGATACTGAATGGTACCTTGAAATCGGCGAAAAATCACAAGACCACAAGCGCGTTGCTGCAGCGTCATGACCGATCACGGCCGATGGTCGGAAACAGTAGGAAATGTCGAAAAATTACTCGCGAAGCTACTGGAAGCTACTAAAGCCACTGAAGCCCGTACCGACATCGACTCACGCGTTAAAAATTGCAGGCTGGACATCGACATTCGACCAATCGGAACGAGACGGGCAGAGTTTCAAAATAGCGATTTGAAATATATAGAATTTAATTCAGTTTTCTTTTTCTAGTCTACAATTTCAATCTTGAATTTGTGAGTAATTACTTTTAATCATGTAACAAAACTAATCAAAATTCTCTTTTTATCTGTATTGACTGTATTAGAAATAAAACCATAATTTTAAAAACGACAGCAATTTTTTTAACATTTTTGTTAGTTTGCAATTAATTACCTGATATTGTTTATATACGCAATTTAAAAAAAAATTACCTTTATATCTCGCTAATTGAAGCAAGTAGCGAGATTGACTTAATTCGTTATAAAATCCTGATAAGACGTATATTATATGAAAGTAGAGTAGAAATGAATTCAAAAAACACTCATGGGAAATCCATTCGTGCGATCTAACGAATGTTTCTCGAAATATTTCCGATCCTCTTACTGCAAACAATGGTCTTCAATGGTCTTCGAGTCCAAATAAATGCAATTTTATTTTGTAACATTGATATTGTATCAGCAATATTTTTAAGATCCAATACAATATTTACTTTTCTTCTTAAATCGTCGTCTGGTTTTTGTACTTTTGCAAATTTAACTCGAATGTAGAGGAGAAACTTATATAATATTAGAAACTTTACGACTAGACATCCGTCGTAACAACGTCGTCTAACTCTAATTGCAAGAAGCATATGACAACCAACGGTCCTGCTTCTCAAGTGAAACGTTGTCCATATTTATACACATCGTAATATCGTAATTATATGTATATATACACATTAATTGGCAGCATTAGAACTTAGAAAGGAATGCGCGTCCACCGAGTCCACTCCCTTTTTCTTCACGATTGTGGGAAAGGAATCTCATGCGATATCGGACTCTGCACAAGTCGGCATGGGTTGGCACCGGGTCGGCACAGCTTTTCGCAGAGTTGCGGACAATGCGGACAATGCGGAGTCGAAAGAAAGAAAAGAAAAGAAAACATATCCAATACTCGATCGTGTGGTGGCGAGGGCGAGCTCGCGCGTTTGATAGGAATCTCAATTGGGAAACAATGCGTGTTACCATTTTATTATAAACGTTTTGCTACATTTTGGCTAGATACCGATCACCAGAAAACACTTAGCAAAGCTGTATATGTATGTACCTATCTACAGAGACCGACGTGTGTATGTACGTAATTCACGTATGTGTGTTATGTGCGCGTCGAGTTGTCGAGTAGTCGTCACTCGTCACGCGCAGCCACACGGGCGACAACTGCGGGAGTACTATATTCTTTCGCGGTAATTACATACAAAAAAAATCACAAGAAAGCTTTCCCCCCCGGCATTACGTCAAATTCGATTCCAAGCGTCGCCCGTGTAGCTCCGCGATTCTAATTGTCTCTCAATAAATCCTTCTTTCACGCGTTAAAATCAAGAATGTCTTTAGATTTATATCTTCTTCTTCACTTAAGCATCGATCATTAATTTATACATTTATTTCGTAAAGCAAGCGGGCGAAGGGTGGATTTATGTATAGATTACGATAGATAATTAATTCGTCTATATGTCAGGGATGTGTGTATTATTAATGCTATCTGAAGGATCTTACGTTAACATTAATAATAATAATAATGATAATAATAATAATAATTCATATGTGTGTGTGTGTGTGTGTGTGTGTGTGTGTGTGTGTGTGTGTATCTCTATAGAGTCATTTACAACGGCCGCTCTGGATTATAATCTTTTTCTTTTTATTTTACACGGTGATAATGATGCTCGATGTTGTACTCAGGATACTAATTCTGATTGATGTAGGAACAAATGGAAAAAAGAAAACGATCATTATCCTCTGTCTAATTTCCTAAAAGTGATTGGATCTCTCTTTCTCTCTCTCCCTCCCACCCTTCCTCTTAGAGAGGTGTGTGAATGTTTGCATCTAAGTTGCCTCTTCTTGTAAATCGATAACATTATTACTACATCATTATATTACATTATCTCGCTTATTGGTTCATGAAGTAATCCGACACGATGACACGAAACTGGTATGGTTATGCACAAAGAAGGTAAGTCCCGATGCCAGTGCTGCGTTAATCATTTACTTAGAATTTTTGTCAAGATGTAACGGACAATTGGCGCCGATACTTAGTTGCTATCAGTCGTTTCATGATCCGCAACACGACGTATCGCGATCGTACGTCGTGTTGACGCGCTGAAGTTACTCTGTATTTCTCAGTGTAGCAAGTGTTAGAAATGTGAAAAATCATTGAGTTTATAGTATGTAAATAAATTAGCCATTGCCTATTTTAATAACATACTTCATTAATCTTAGGCAAATATAAAAAGTTTGCGATACTTGAGTTCCAAAATGTATTTTATGATTTTGGTGTGAGGTTCTCTCTCTCTCTCTCTCTTTCTTTCTTTCTCTCTCTTCTCGTTAATTTTTAGTACCTTCGTAATATATACTATATACACCAAGTCTCTAGTTCGCTTCTACGGTAATCCCTAATTTTATTTCATTCAACTGCAAATACTTCTGAATGAAAGGATTAAATAGTACAATATAGCCAATTATAATACTTAAATTTAATATTATCATATTTCTCGTAGAAATAACAGATCTTGTTATTACTGATGTAGTTTAGATTTATAATTCCAATTTTGAGAATGATGAAATGTGTGTATTATTCACATGAAACACGAGTAATAACTCGATGATATTTCTAAATTGTTATTTTCTCTGCTTCTACCTTTATAGCATTCTGTATACTATATATTTATATATATATACTGTGTTGTTGTCTATGATAAAAAATAAAAATATTAATAATAATTATTACATGTTTTAATCATAATTGGCTAATGTCTATAGTGCTGCGTATTTTCAAACTTATACTACAGATAAAAAAAGTAAAGTGTCATAAAAATGTTCGAAAAGAATAAACGGTTGCACAGGATGCAACATTAAAAGAATTCAATTCATTATACATTTACGGCGCTAATACATTACAAATGATGATGGATTCTCGTCGATACAGAACGCAACACATATCGGTTCTGTAAATTTGTCAAATTATTTACAGGTAAAACCTCCGTTTGTGTAAAATTTTACATATAAGATATAAGACTGAGAAAACAGGAAGTTACAGAGAAATCTCTTGACGTTGTAGATGCACTGCCTCTATTCTTTTATCTTCGCGTTATATTTTATTGTACAAGGAACGCTGTCGCCATGAGAAACAAAATCGATATGAGAAATGTTTTATTAGGCACATTTAACAATCCGATTGCATCGATTCTACTTTAATCCTTCAGATAATACGCGATAAGTGTTCAACATTCTAAGGATATATCAATTTGAATGCAGATACCTTCAACGTCAAGAATAACACAAAACATAATACGTAATACTGTTTGAAAAATGAAGCGATACTTCATGATAGATATGATAGATTCTTCGAAAATTGGGAAGGCAGATCAACCTGTAAGCACGACTGATTATTTTCGCTCGGATGCACATTTCTTTGTTATCGATAACGAAAATTCAAAACTAATAAACGTAGATTATTGTGTCTAATGCCAGCTTTTTTGTACGGTTGATCAGGTCAGCTGGTCCGTTTGTCCCTTATCATTCGTTCTTTCTCTCTCACTCTCTTTCTCTCTTCTTCTCGTTCGCGAAACATTACGAAGACCCGATCTAGTTCTCCATTTTGGCACTCGGGAGTATTTGAATACGTATTTAGCCGTCACGGATCACAGTTTCGGACTTTTTTCGACGAATCGTTTATTAACGGTACCTCCAACGCAGAGGAGACGACGACGAAGACGACGTGAGAAGATTTCTCTCTTTCTTTCTTTTCCTCTCTTTTCCCTCTCACCTGACGATGACGTTCGTCGAGACTGGGACGGAGGAATCGCGTTTAAACGAATATTTCTTGGGTATCGGAGTCGGAGTCGGAGTCCCAGAAGAAGAAACAAGAGTAAAACTCCTCGGTGACCACCGCCACTTGGTGGCTACGCTCACGAGGTCGTTATGGATTGGCGCGATTGGCGGCTAAGGCGCCCGTGGCCGACAGTCACAGCTTGAGCTCGTTCGCGATTTTGCTGGCGATATTTTTAAAACCGATTGACGTGCCGGAGATACGCTTGAATCGCACCCCGTTCAGGGAAAGTCGTGGCAGCTTGCAGACCTCGATCTCCCACTGCACTTGGCTGTCCGTCGCCGCCTCGCCGTGCGCGCACAGCAATAGAAACCGCTCGCGTTGCTCGTACTGGCATTTGTTAGCGTCCAACACCTGGAACAATAGTCTGATAAGCTAATAGCCTTTTGTCTCCCGTATATAAACATTTGAATTAACTTATATCGTACAAAGTATGATATATTATACGCGTTTTCGATCGCGTGATATTCACGTTAACATAAAAACGTGCGTCTCTTTTTCAATACCTTTCGGATCTCGGACATTATTTCGTTAGGATCTCGACTACTGGTAGTCTTCATACTCCATGTGAAGCGTAGACTGCGCGGCTTGACCTGTTCGTCGTTAGTGGTAGCTCCGCTGTAACAAAAAGATATCTTAAACCCGTTCAATTACTCTAAAGCAATTCCAACGGTACAGATTTTACAATTACGAATAAATTTAATACGGCGGTAAATCCAACTGCGGCAAAAAAAAAAGAAAAAAAAACTTTCGCTAAATCATTTAGCGAAATTCCGAAATATGCTTCTACTTGCTACCTTGCATATTCTTTTTTATCTAACGGTAATTTACGTTTTCTCTCGGAATTTGTCCGAATATCTCTCACGGGTATTGCTTTTATCTATTGTTAGAAATTGTAATATGTTTTTATGCATATACGCGTCAAATCAAAAGTAACAAAATGTATCGAGTTATGTAAAATGGTAGATCTGGTGCAGAATGTGATGTTGTACATTGATGCTTCAAGCTTGCAATTGCGGCGTAAAAGTAAATTCTTAACCCGATTAAAAGAGATTCTACTATATAAAATCGTTGTGCTAAAATCCTTGCAAGCTGTCGGTAGATAACATAATGTAAAACATAAATGTAAAATGGAAATTCATCCAGAATCAAACCCTATGGAGAGTTGTAACATACATGCGTGACATGCAAATCATTTATATTATAAATATATTATTTAATTACAACTTTAGTGGTGCATACGTATATTTACATTTATATAGTAAAGAACACTTAAAAATGAGTTGTACAAAAGACAAAAGTTATATGTGAATTATTGCAATTCTGGATACATATTAGATTACTATCTCATAACGATATCAAATCTTAGGATATTCTTACGATATAATAAAATGATAATTAAAAACAAATATTTTTGACGGACAATTGACGAGCCATCTCACGAAATATACATGTTATATCACACAAAGATCATCGTAGACGTGCGCATCGTCAAATATCGTACTCGATTTAAACGCGAATGTAAGTAATCCGCCACACGTGTCGTTAATGACCGACGAACAGAAAGTTGGATGTACGAAAAATCAAGGAATAAATGAGTGAGAGAAATTGAAAATGAAGAGAATACGGATAGTGGTATTATGGTATGTAGCAACGTACCTCACTACTGGGTGCTTGGGGGGTACGGATGGGTCCATGGGGCTGAAATAACAAAACAAAGGCAGTTGCTAACAAACACTAAACATGATAAATTAATCAAATTGTCATATGTATAACAACCATCACCATCCTGTCACCATTGCACACTGATTACGACACAGAAAGTTATGATGTGTGATGAGCTTAGAAAATCTCTGATGGGAATGGCATAATGACATTTTCAAAATTACACATAAATTTTTATATAAAAATAAACTAAAACACAAGAGCGTGTAATGCTGACGTGAAATCTCATAGCGAATATAAGCGTTTATTGTTTGAAGAAAGATCAATTTTATTTCTCGGAGTAATTAAGTGATGCAAATTGCGATCGTGGTTCTTTTTCTAAAATAATATTTGATTCCTAATACGGTGTATCAAGGAATAAATTATGATCGTGTTGCGTAAATGTACAAAAAGAGTTCAATTCACACATAACACATTCCTATCGAGTTACATGCATCATGAACGCTATAAGACGTATTCTCGCACAGGCAAAAATGTTCTTTTTCATGTATACAAGGATTTAGAAATAAATTAATACAACATATACAAGACATTTCTGACATATTTATTAATGCGAAATTATTACTATTATTGCTCCTTAAAATTATTAAATAATATTTCTATCTTGTTTATGTATTATGAGCTATTTACTGCCCTCCATAACGTAAAATCTAAATTAGAATTTCTAAATTAGGTTTTTTAAATAATAGATTGACTATAATTAATTGAATATCCTAAGGATCCACTTTGGATGCTTGGACGGGCACGTAGTTGGAGTGCAGCAAAGAGCATAATCACTTAAAGACATGTTATGTTATATAAATTGCAAACAAATGTTTTTAAATTCATGTTTTGATATTTTAATATGACGTGGTCTCTCTCTCTCTCTCTCTCTCTCTCTCTCTCTCTCCCTCCCTCTCTCACTCTCTTCTTTAATTGTTCAATATTGTTTCTTTCTCTCTTTTCGCTTCTCTTATTTTCATATACATTAGTTTATTAGGTGACCTTAGATATTACATTTTATTACTTTTATAACTTTCTAATATCACTTATGTATCCGAATATCGATAAACATGTGACAAATACAAAAACAAATCCTAGTAATGACGATTTTAAACATTCGTTGAAAATATATTATATCAAAATACTAAATATATCGGGATACATTAATTGTGCAATCTCATTAATTGTAAATAAAAAGTTAATTGGAAATATATTTTATATCATACAATAGAAGTAAATAGTATATACGATTTTTTAAATATCCTTTATACAAAAGAATATAAAAAAATCATCAATGTCTTAAAAAATCAGAGATGATAAAACTTCTCTGATTTGCTACAAGTAGGATAACATATTTTTAAGCAGCTCAAGGCCACTCTACAGAATACGCCATGATTCGCGTTAATAAACGTATAATAATAGTTATTTGCCGTATAAATGTAGATGCTATTTGCGTTGACCAGATATTATTAATAAATGCTACTGGCAATGACTGTGGAAGGATTAGTGCAATTGATCTATCGTGTAACGAGATATTTGAAATACACAATATTATATAGGAGAAGGCACGTATCTGCGATATTGGGGTAACACATGATCACAATTCTCAAATTTATTATATGCGCAAAGACAATACCTGTACTTAGTATTGAAATGAAGCCAGATTGCAGATTATTAATATTTTTAATAGCCTTATACTGTAAAGGATTATGCGTAATACCTTGCTTCTGTATTTTTTTTTTTAATTAAAAATATGATAGATAAGTATGATTTCTTATATATTAAAAAAAATATATATATATAATATATATATATATATATTTCTACATATGATAAATATGACATTTATAAAAAGTAATCTTGAGTAAAAGCTATTATAAATGACAGTTAATTTAATCGGATTTTTAATATTACATTGTACTAAGCACAGCATTGCTCTTTAATAAGAAATCAGCATTACCATTTATCTTTATTGTTATACAGTGAGATTATCAAAGATATACGTGCTTAAATATTGTATATTTCTAATAATTAAATAATGATATAATGTATATAGATTAGGATACATTAATCAATATACAAATAAATGAAGTACCAATTAATTATGGCCTGCTTTGTTCAAATAACGATGTGTTCGATTATATGTCGCGTTCTCAATAATTTATACAATACACATATGAATATTTTATTAATAGAATAAATTAAAGCAAGGTGGGTAAAATCGAATTGCCATTCATTGCAATCAAATAGCACTCTAATCATAAATGTATTAGTCAGCTTTGAGATCAACAGTATATATAATTGCCAGTTTGCAGAAATAAAGAATCATTCTGTTATATTAGACATATGAATATTTTTGTGTAATCTGTTGCTATTTGCTTACAGAATTTCGACAATGAAAAATATCTGATAAAAATAATTTATACTTTTATTAATCGCATTAAAAGACAAGTGCTTTATAATCAAAGAGAAAAGATAAAGTGGAATGCCTGATATATATATTTTTACATATCTCCATATTTGGGTTCATTCGATCGAAATGTATTTGTTTTTAACGAATTGAGTCAGCTAAATAATATTCAAATATAAATGCAATTATATTGACATTGGTTAGAAAACATAAATATAAGAATCAATTCAAAAACCATGTAAAAGTATGAGGTATATTAAATTGTAAGACTCGTTTCTTCTTAATATTGGAAATAGATAGAGTTGATTAGCTCCTTTGCCTGTTTAGATTCTTTCATTTTTGCAAAGAAATACGTTATTTATTATAATTTTAAAATTATCTATAAATAAGAAAAAAAAGGTATAAAGCTGCACAAGATATTTTACGGAAGAAAATGTTGTAGCTATGTCAATATCTATACATACATATGTATGTGACAACATACGTATCCATTCATTTTAAAGGACATATTTCCTTGAATTTCGTTTTAGTGAAAGAATCAGTACAAGAAGCCAATGTATAAAGTTATTAATAACGTTACACGAAAGCCAGACACGTACTCCACGCTATCTTTGAAAAAAAGGAATCTATGCTGGATATAAAAAAAAAAGAAGAAAAAAAGAGGAAACAGCATATATGTTATACAGTAAAAGCATGAAATCAGTAATTGTACACAGTTACTAGTAAATTTATACATATACTAACTTTACTATTAAAACTGACAAGAAAGAAGGCAATTTGATACTTTTAATACAATAAATGTATGCCCTTACTATTCTAATTTAGCAAAAATGTATACGAACAATATGCAATTAAAAATACTATTATATATATATAGTTTACTATGTTCCAATAAATAGAAACCATTTTATTAAATAACATAATATCTGTTAACTTCTTGTATTTTTGACAAATTCTTTGTTTAGTTTTCTATTTTATTAAAAATTATTTATTAAATATAGATATAGATATTTATTTTAGATATCGTATATGAATAACAATTATTTTTGTTTAAAGTATTATAATATAATACGTTGTTATTATTTCAATTAAAAGTATCAAATTGCATGCAGTTCAATTTATAAACCATTTGTTAATCAGGATAAGGATGTGCAATTCACACAAGCATAAAATTTGTATCAATTAGTACGCTTTTACTAAAATTTAAATAAGAATATAAACTTGCGAGTAAGAGTAAACATGTTTATTTTTGTTCTTTAATTTCTCTAATCTTAAATAATTTACTAAATGTATATATTTAAATGTATAGATGTATTTATTAATAAGTATAATGTACATTTACTGAGAATTTTACGCTTTTACTGTAACATATACATTACATCATATCATACTTAGTCAATGGTATCAATTTCAACACAAGCAGCACATATTTTACATATTATACTATGAAAATATGCAATATGGAAGATATGCTTTAATCATTTGCAATAACAAACGTTTTATCATACGATAGATTCCACGTTAGAATCTCAAATATTATTGCTATCCAACATATTTTCCTAAAAAAAAAAAAAAAAAGAAAAAAGAAAAAATTAACTATAATGTTACAGGATATACAATATTATTCTAGTCTTCATTGTAATTTATGAAAAAAAAAAGAGAAAATCAAAACGAAATAAAATAATACATTCGTGGAAGATGCGATTGCCATGGCGCGATATATCTGCATGCGGCTCGCTCTCATTTCAGCTCGGGGGAAACAAGGCGAGACTTCCTCCTTCACTTAAAAAAATCTGTCAAAGTACGAACAATCATATGTACTCTATTATCTATTAAATCTGTCTGGTTCGTTCGTTAGTGTTAGTATAACTATAACATTTTCCTCACACTCGAAATTCTCTACCAATCGTAATCGATCATTATCGATCAAATATATACTTTCACGTTAGCAAGCATCTGTCGCTCTTATCTTCCAAAGGCAGTATAGAGAAAAAAGGGTATTATAAAGATAGTAATAATACAAAAACAAAGGAACATGAGTAAACGTGTTTTTCTCCAATAAAATATAAATAAGAAATTAAAAGGTTCGTTTCAAACAAAATATTTAGGAGTTGTAAAAATTTCTGTACTAATTTATATATGTATCGTTGATTTGCAAATAAAATTCATTTCATCATATTTGCAAGATTACTAGTTGCTAACTTTAATATAGAAGAATAATCTATGCCTGTCAATGCCTGTCACACATCCGCCGTTACATAAAAATATGCTTTCGGTATTTAAATTCACACCCATCATTTTAGTGGCTAGATACTTTACGTCGAAAGGCATCCATTAACTATCATCGCTCTTCGTAAAATGGTTTTTACATGTATTCTTTACTGTTACTTTATAACGAAGGCAAAACAAGTATAGTCTATACGCCAGGTCGATTGAGCATTTTTATCGAGGTTGATGGCTTAAGTTAATGTTTTTTTTATGTTTTTTGGGACCCAAGAAACAAAAAAACATTAACTTAAGCCATCAACCTCGATAAAAATGCTCAATCGACCTGGCGTATAGACTAGTAAGCTAAAACAGCTTTTGTGGCGTGAAAAATGGTACAAAAATATAAAGGAAAATATATATCAGATTTCTCTTTAGATAGACGACGTAAAGTATGCATATGGTTACAGGCAGACTGAATTAGAAAAGGCACAGATACCAGAGCTATATCTAAGTGCGTAAGGCGATTTCCATGTTTGTGATTTCAGGAAGACATTTTTTCTATTCAATAATTATATAATCATACATACATATACATATATATATATATATATATATATATATATATATATATATATATATATATGTATAGATAGATAGATTTGGATGCGATAATACACAATATATACACATATACATATCGTATGTATACTTGAAGATGACGCACAATATTCGACATGTAAAAGTTCTTAAAAAAGTAATTTACACTCAATCTTGAGAACCACAGAATAACGGAGTCATTTTTCTTTTGAGATTGTATGCATCACACAATATCCATTGAGCGGTTGACTAATAATAAATAGACTTTGCCTGTTTGCCCAGCTCGATTCGATATGCGTTAGGTACGCATCGGGCATGCTGTATCATGACCGTCGGCACATCGGTTGTGTTAAAACCCGTGTCTGTATGGCCTTTCGCTTGTCGGAACTCGAGAGATGAAGCGAAGCTTATATGGTTCATGGCCTGCAGCATATAATATATATACCGGTATGAATTGATAATAGAAACGACAAATATTCATTCTGATGCACCAATGGCTATGGATGCCGTCAATTCGCACATTTCTGTACAATTATTCTGTACTATGTTGGAACGATGAGTACAGTGACCATATCATGAAAGTGAAAGAATATTATAATAATTGTCTACAACAAATTGTATACTCTCGTTATTCTGCAGTCTTCCATCCTCAGCTCCAAGTACTTATGTACGTGTGTAGTATGCGCTGTCATTTTGCGTTTGAATGTGCGATACGATAATTAGGTCCCATATATATACATATGGGACCTAATATCTATATATATAAAATAAATCAAAGATATGCCTCGCTACAATCGAGTGAGAAAAAGGGATGCACAATGAGTATGCGAGGTGGCCTGAATTCAGCCAAGCAGTGTGTATTATTTCCATCAATCGATGTCAACAAAATTTGTCTTAAGCGCGAATCTTATAGCAATATAATAGACGATTTAATCTATGTATAATATAATAAATGAATGAATGAAAACTCTATATAAGAAGACGTTGTGTACTTTTCGTTATGCATATAGAATGAAAACGAAAAGATTTCTCTACTTAGAATTCAGCTAAAGGATACAATCTGTCAAGCCAATATTTATGGGACAAACAAACAATACAGATAGGTGAAGTACGCGATACGCTTGAGGATGAAAATGGTATATAAGTATATATAAATATTAAATAAAGCTACGAAACAAAATGCATAAGCTACATGTTTTGCGGCTTTCACTGATAATGGTCGCTGCTGGCTCATCGAATTTGTAACGAATAAGATCATATATATCCTTATAATATGTAAATATATTTTGATGTATAGAATTTCCAGAATTACATAGTCATTGTGCATCCTTAAAAACAGAAACATCATTTGCATGCAAACAATAGATACAATTTATCAAACTATATCACAATGTGAGATATATTCAAGTATATTAAAATTTCAACACTTAAATATTTAAGATGCTAAGCATGCACTGAGGATCCACTGCAAAGCTGTGATTATGCTAGCGCTCTCAGTCTGTACTTGTAATCGAATAATTGAATAACATGGCGACATGAAATTATTAAATATATATTTACTACTTGGTATATATATCGTGAAATAAATTAACAAAAATGGATGTATAATCAAGTAAAATGGAGCGAACGAAATAAAAGAAATTTATAAAAAATATG
Source organism: Temnothorax curvispinosus (assembly GCF_003070985.1). Taxonomy (NCBI): domain Eukaryota; kingdom Metazoa; phylum Arthropoda; class Insecta; order Hymenoptera; family Formicidae; genus Temnothorax; species Temnothorax curvispinosus. Next base: position 272,113 of record NW_020222909.1, read on the forward strand.
TAACAATGTTTTATGCTATGAAATATTTGATTTTCATGGACCTTCTTTACGCGTGGATATAGAGAGTATCGATTAAGATAATACATGCAACACAATATATACTACATATTATTGTATTGTATTAAAAAGATCGATTTTGGGTAACTGATGACTTTGGTACTTTAATACACATTTATCTTCTAAATTAATATCTTCACCATCTTTACGAGTTGATTACTAATAAGGTTTCAAAGAAACTATATATTTTACATTAATGCCAATTAGGAAATATATAATTTAATTATATAATCCGATCTCAAATTGTTTGTTTTGAATAGAATAATTGCCTTAGATTACAAAATACGTGAACGGTAAAAAAATATTCGTAAATGTACAGTGGTAATATTACAATCATACAAATTATTAGCATGCTGTCAAATACCGGTATCGTTAAATATATATTTAATCAATCACAGAACTTACCGTTTGGAGAACTTCGAGGATAATTTCGAGAAGAAGGACGGCCTTGCTAGTGGGCTAATTGCATTTGTGTCCTGCGTTTGTGTGTGACCCTGGAAACACATTCATATTAATTGTTAATAAAATAAATAATTCCTTATAATTAATAATTGCTAATAAAAGAGGCAAACTTAGTAAATCAAATTCTTCTCCTATAATTATGTCACCTTAAGTGCTCACCTGAGTGTGATTTCGCTGTGCTCTATTTTGGCCAGAATGGAACGTACTGCGACTCGGAACATTCCGTGGAAATGCTGGCGTAGTGGTTGTGGTAAGTCTGTTGCTTGTGCATACACCCAAACTAAATAACAAATAATAATTTCTGTTTTAATACAAATTGCAGTCACATCATAAATATATATATAGGCTGATTTATCAGCATTTTTATTTTTATGCACACTATAACGGATTATGGAAAGTACGTGTTCGCAGCGAATACACTACCATCACCTATTCGATTCAAGTAAAGCTGGTATCAAGATGTCAAGATATAAAGTATATAAAATTAGTTGTTCAACTGTTACATTTCTGAAGATATTATTGTGTAAAAGTTTTCAACGCGCAAGCAATGTCTTACAAATTAAGCTTAGTGAATAGAGTTAATAAAGCAATAGACATGAGAAATTAATTCATATTGATAAAAAATATGTAGTACGTTATTGTTCAAATAGGCACAGTCTACTGTAACTGCGCATGCATCGGAAAGAAATTATTTCAAGAATATAATTGTGCGTTCTGCGAGAGATATGTTTTAAATACAGCAATTGAATAAGAAAGGAAGCTAGAAAGGACTTCGTGATTGTAAATGGCGTTTTCCAACATCCAAGTAACTTTTGTTAGATGTTGGATCATATAAATAATTTATAAAATAGATAATATTAAATAGCAGCTTACACTCTATATACGATATGATAAGTTTTCAAAGCTAACAAGGAAAATACAGAGAGAGAGATATATATATAGTATGTATCAAACGCGTATTTATATGTGAAATTGATGATCGATTGGAAATAAATACTTCTTTAATAAAAATAATTATGATAACATGCTTCTATATATATACTACAGTATATTATCCTAATTGTCCTACATATTGAGCTTAGTGATCGATCAAGAGTCATACAAAAATTTCCAAGTGAGCGAAATGTAAGCATGTCGAAATTGTATCATGAATCGTAATGAGATGATTGTACCATGATCAAACCTAAATGATTTTTATACAAATGGAAAAAGAAGCAATAAAACCGATATATAAATCTAGCAAAGTTTATATCATGCAAATGAAAAAGAGAGAGTAAAGAGAGAGAAGAATATAAAAAAGCAATGAGAAAAGAGAACAAAAAAACAATGAGAGAATGACCAGAAACTATCCTAGAGAATCCTATGTCGATAATTTTTAAAATAAACCAAAGAAATCGGCACTGTCGTTTTTGAGCTTTTTGAGCTTCTGAAAAACGAATTTTCTCATCGTCTGCTTCGGCAAAATTTGCGAAAGACTATAATGATAGGAGAGACCTAATTACCCTAAGAGAGTTAGTGGCCCAAGAAAGAAGTAACAAAATAAAAAAACCAAATGTATCCGAAATATACATATATATTTAATAAATATGCAGGAATGTGTATGCAGGTCTTTCGGTTTTTGTATTAGGCATCGGGGGCCTGTACCTCTGCCTAAGGGGGTCAGCAGTGGCGAGTAAGGAGTTGTGGGCGTTGCGTGGTTGAGGGTCCAGTAGTGAATGGTCGCTGGGGGGTACACCACTTGAGGAACGGTGACTTGCGCTGATGCTCGCAGACTTGGTGTGACCCCGCGTTGGTCTAGTGCCCTCGCCCAGGCTGTGCACAAAACTAATCAGCAAATTGCCGAACCTTATGTTCCACGATTTAATCCTATTTTTTGTATATAATAAAGGAACAGAAATTCTTTTAAGACTGTACAGAAGCAAAACGGGGCGAGATCTAAAATTTATGAAATTTCAGATATTGAAAATATTTCGTTACATATTTATGCACATGACATGATAATAAATTTAATTTTTGAAAGATAAATAATTTTATATTAAGAATTTCCTTACTTGTTTCAAACAACTTCTTGATTCTTACAACTTCAAACAACTGACTTGATTCTTACTTGTACTGTTATTTATTTTTATGTAGTATATTGTAAAAAAAAAAAAAAATCATATTTAATAATTTTCATATATATTTAAACATATTTTATTTACCCATAAAAAATTCTAAAAAAATCTGCGCACATATATATAGATACGTGTATGTGTAACATATGTACATATGTATATATATAAATCATATATATCTTTATAGAAATATATATTTTGTAACTAAAATTCGTTGACAAGGAATATAAAAGGGGAGAATCGTAAGGATGGAAAAAGGAGAATAACATTACTAACTGCTGCAGCAAATGTAACTTCGCGAAATACTCGTACGATAAGAGAACAGAATATGATGCTACAACATAAGGATGAAAAATGTATGATGGATGTTAATGTGTGTGTCTAAACACCTTCTCGACTAGATATTTGAAGTAACAGTTATACACGTAGATGCGACTGCGGTCTGATATCAGCAAGTGTCTGCACATGTATAAACGTTACATCGGACTGTCCTATTCAATACATCTGTCAAGGCATAAAGAAAGTGATATTGCAATGAACGATTGGCAGGCAGCAGCCAACATGCTAGAGCAATGCAACAAACAAATGAACTCCCTGGCTTTTAATGATAGACTTTGTTATTATTCACTCGATTATCAAGTCATTTCTCGAGTAATGGTTTAGTGTACTTTACACACATAAGTAATCAGTCGTCTACAGTTAGTGAGAGTAAAAGTGTTAAGTCGATAGAAGACGTCACACGAAATGCACTAATATTCTTATTTTATATTATATCATTATATAGTTAATGAGATATTGAACCATGGTTTAATTTGTGAATATAAATTGATAATAGCAAATTCAAGTAATATATAAGGAACAAAAACTAAATGTCCAATATCCCATATGTTAAATATGTATCGAGAAGTGAATAAATATATAGAATACTAGAAAAAGTATAATAAAGAATCTTATAGCACTAAGTTTATTTTTAAATTATATTTGTACTCCGTTTTCGTGTAAATTGTTCTGATAAAAATAATTGGATATCACTATACCTGGGTACTTCGTTGGTTCTTTCAGTAGATGATGATGATGTTTTTGCTTGATCATAGGAGATGGTGCTACGTCGACCAACAGAACCAGGAGCAGGTGAGGTAAGAGGCCGACCACCACCTACCCCTGCGTTCATTGTGTTGCTCTTGTTTACCCTTGCTTTACCACCAGGACTGGTACCCACGCCTAGAATAAACATTGTCACTGCAAGCCTCATTAGATATGGTTCAACACAAAACACAAAGCAACATACTTTAAATTATAACAAACAGAAACATATCATTAAAAAGACAACGAGCTGCTAAGTAAAATGTCTGAACCTGCTTCCATATTAAGAAACAAACATAGACTAAAGTAATTACGACTGTCACTTCCTCGTACTTTCAATTACAGTGTACAATTGTACATGATAAATGATCAGATTTTAAAGATATATGTGCATGATATGTGGTAAAATTATGACAATATGATTGTGCGTTCAATCTTATGAACATATAAAAAACGGGCATGACAATTTGACATTAAAATGTATACAATCTTCGAACCTTCGATAAAGATATGATTGTAATGATAAATATGATAAATATGATTTGTGATTTATGAACAATACGGAATAATACAAACACAAATAACAGATAAAGTACAAATTAATTGTAAATTCGACAAATTAGATATTAAACTGCTGCAACCTTGTCCAAAGCAACCTCATCCAAAGACTTTACCCAAGCATCACGAAGGAAACATAGCGCGACAAGTCGAATATCTTTTTATAAGAGATTTCTATTCTAAACTATTGTTCAAGGACAAAGTATAACAACTCACTAGTATCTAATTGCCCAGGTGATTGACTGTTTTTAGGTGCGGAGGGCCGGGTTGCAGAAACGCGAGCACTATTTTCCTTGATCGTGGCTGCGTCCACAGTATTTTGTCGTTTAAAATTACTACCCCCGCTTCCAGTCACAGTTGTGCCAGTTACTGCAGTCGCGTGATTGTGATTCGTTGCATTACCTGGACTGGGTCCTAATAAGGAAAAATATTATATAATAAAATCCTCCATTTTAAATCCAGTATTTATATTAATAGATATATCAGAGCAAACAATCTCGTCGTTTTTTATTATCATATTCCAACATTCATTACACCACTTTTATTACAAATTTAGTTTAACGACAAAACTACATACTAACTAATAGCTATTATTATACCTTCTTCTATCAACACAAATAAATAATACAAAAATTGTTGCATGAAAATCACAATTTTCGTCATCAAAAATACAGATATCTTTGTCTTACCCAAATTTGATAAGTGTCCTTATCCATGCTTGTTATTTGACAGTAAAGTTTAAACTGCCATACTGCATTAAGAGTTATGGTTAAAACAAATGGATATAACACTTACGAAGAGTTTCACCACCAGACGAGGCCCGTCTACTGGGTTTTGGATTGCTAGCAGAAATACTTCTGTGAACACCTCTGTGAGATGGACTCTGTACCGCGCCACCTGTTCCCCCACTGCTTCCTCCTCCACCACCTGAACTGACTTGAGGTGGAATGTTACGCAGCGATAATGAACTACCTGAGCGTGATCCGTCACTTTCAGGCTGTACAAATAGAAATTCGGAAAAAATGTAAAGGAAAAATGATTTTGACGCTACCTATATACTGTACATTAATCTTGATATATCGTACACTTACATCTGTCGTTTTTCTGCCTAAGAGCAAGTAAGTGGCGAATACATCGTCATATTTTGCTTGTCCTAAAGAATCCTCTATTTCACTTCGAGTGTATCCCATATTGGCTAAGGCCTCTGAAATGGAAATGCGTGGCGGCATAGTCACATCCATTAAAGTGAAACAATTTTCCGACAACATTCATAATTCAAAATTAAAGAGATGCAAAAATTAAGACAGAAGACTTCACTACGTATTGTTATAACAGATACTATCCAACATTTAGAAATTAGAACATTAAATTCTTAAAGATTAGACTTATCGTCTTCGTGATGTATATATATCCGTGTTTTCACACTCTTAAAATACACACTTAGAAATAACATGTGGTTTTAGTTCAATTTTAATATTAGCATTAGTTAAAAAAATTTTACTTTTTTGATCAAGATGTATTTCCATGCAATTTTTTTTTTTTTTTTTTTTTTCAAGAAGCAGATGACGAACACATACATGTAGGTATAAATATATCAGACTAAATAAGGATTCGAAAAACAAGCTCTGAGATATTTTCACGCTGTGCATAGAAAATGTGCACTTACAAATCTCTTACTTGATATAATTTAGTAAAACGTTATCTCAAATTGTGTGTGTCCGAAGGACTCTATATTCAGCTTTTTAATAGAAAACTATAATTCAGTACGGATTACTAAATAGTATTGAGTAAGACTGTCTGATATATTTCGATAATATATTAATAGTGATTACATTGCACAATTTTCCAACTACAAGAAACACCCGACCATGTAAACATTCTCCTTAAAGAAACTATATAAAAAAATCCAGCATATTAAAACAATTTTGAAATCATAATATAGTTTGAAAACATGTATATATGTATGTCGAAAAAGACAGATCTTTGTCACTCATCTTACATAGCGTAGAATGTTCACAATGGGTGTGACATTAAACATAAAAACGGTAAGTAGTAAGTGTTATGTACATACTGGTAGACTCACCTATCCTCTTGTGATCTCTATAATCAGGTTCAGGTTCTAAGTACGGCTTTAATTCGTCATCCTCGTATCCCAAATTCATCCATTTATCCTTCATTATGTTCTACAGTAATAAAAATTGTTAAATTATTTTTTTCGAACATAACTTACGCATGATTAAAAAATACTCGCTTGTAAATGCACTGATAAGACAACAATACCTTAACTAGAAAGGTGATAAAGAGTTGAAGAATAAAATACAATTCGAACCTGATCCCCACGTACCTCTAGTGAGGCTCTCTTCGTTGGATTGAGCACCAAAAATTTCTTGAGAAGATTTTCACAGTCGGTGGACATATAAAACGGAATTCTATATTTCCCCCTTAATACCCTTTCCCTCAATTCCCTCAATGTCGAACCATCGAAAGGCAGTGAGCCGGATACCAATGTGTATAGAATTACACCTAACGACCATACGTCCACTTCCGGACCATCGTATTTCTTTCCTGTAAACGAAAAATTATACAAGTAAATTTGAAGCTCACACATTGCAAACCCGCATGAGTAATTTCGAGAGAATACCTTGAAAAAGTTCCGGTGCGGCATATGGCGGCGAGCCACAAAATGTGTCTAATTTGTTACCGGGTGTGAATTCATTGCTAAAACCGAAATCAGCGATCTTGATATTCATTTCACTATCGAGCAACAGATTTTCGGCTTTTAAGTCTCTATGAATGATCTTCTTTTGATGGCAGTATTGCACAGCAGAAACGATCTGCCTGAACTTCGCTCTCGCTTCTTTCTCCTTCATCCGCCCATGCAGAACCAGATAGTCGAAGACCTCGCCACCACTGGCATACTCCATTACCAGGTACAGTGTCTTTTCAGTCTCGATCACTTGGAACAATTTCACTATATTTGGATGGTCAAGCATCTTCATTATCCTGACTTCTCGGAATAGCTGTAATTGACCAGATGCATCAGCATGAATCACATACTTATATTTATGAGATGCATGTGTAACTTAAAGTTTTTTTTCTGTCAAATTATGATAATGCTACATGACTCAGGCGATGACAAGTCTTCTTATGAAAATATTAGCACGCAAAATAAATCAATATAATTAGAATAGTGACTTGTACGTTACAACAATCAATTTAAAATAATGGCTAATGGTACTTAACATTACATACATTGAAACAAGCAAGTTATAAATATAACAAGTTGTTAGTTATTCACTGACAAAGCAAAATTTCTTACTTAGTTTGATAATGCAATTTATAATTCTAACAATTCTCACTCTTATATTTACAATTCTACTCAGTGAGTCTTTGTAAAAAAAAAAGAATGTTAAGAATATATAAGATAACAGCGATATAGTGTTACCTTTTGAAGACTACCGGGATTCAATTGAGTCTTATCGATGATCTTGATGGCTACTTCCTTCCCCGTGGGCACATGCTTAGCAAGTTTCACCTTGGCAAAGTTGCCTTTGCCAATGGTCTTCAGTAATTTGTACTTGCCGATATGAGGTTCTTCGGAGGTTCGACTCCTCGAAGAGAGCCGACCTCCGCTACTCGACACCCCTACGCCATCCCCCGTCTGTAACACACAAAAATCATGATCGATAAGCAAATAAAAGTCAAGTGAATTATAGACAACGTTGTCGTCAAATTGCTGAATGCAAAACACTCATTTCTGAGTAAAAATCGCAGCAAATTCTTTTCTTTCAAACGCGTAGATGTCAAATTTTTATTTTGTAAGATTAATTATACAAATGACAAGAGCAATTTCGATTTATTTGTTCTCAATGTGACTATGGCTACGGTCAACGTGACGCTAAAAATGCTTTGGAGTGTTCTTCTTCTCCTTCTTTCTTCATTGAAAGAAAAGAGAAGAGGAATGCTTTGAAGCATTTGTAGCGTCACGTTGACCGTAGCCTATATCTCTGTATAATTATACATTCTGAATACCGGTATGTATTCAGAAAACAAAATATTAGATACATATACAGTTAATGTTAGAAATTAAAAGTATTAAAAAAAATATATATATATATATTATATATACATATATCTTTTTTTTGTTTAATTCTTAATAAGATGAATAAAAAAATATAAACATATACATATATAAATAGATACATTAAAACTAAAATAGCCGATGTTACTGAACGATTTCGCAACGAGATATGAGCAAGAAACGTATAATTAAATTAAAAGTTTAGCGACTTATGTAATATAATCTGTAATCTAAATTCAATAACTTGGAAATTATTGCAAACGCTATATGTACCGAGCGTGCTAATTTATTTCGAGAAACGAGAGGACGTCGTGCAAAGTTGCGTCGTAAATAGCCAACTATTTCAGAAACTTAGGTTGCATCTCCGAGCGCGGCGTTTAAAGTCACGGAATGGGGCAGGAGAAATACGGGGCAAAGGCTCGTTAAGAGCTCAGCGTGCATTCCTCGAGAATGCCACATCGCGGGGAATCGCGGACCTCTCTTCTCGCGTAAAATATTGCATTTATTTACGCATACGCACATGCCTGCGCGGCCGCACTTGACACTTCCAAGCACGGTGGCGGCAACGGCCATTGTCAATGGAATTAATTAAAACTCGTTAAAGATACTCGTGTACCAGATCCAGATTGTTCCAAATGGAACACGCTGGACTCTCTCGTATTAATCGCAAAGACAACCGTTGTATTGCGTTACGTCCACGTGCGACGTCAACGTCGACGTCGACGTCGCATGTGCGATTTTTTACCTCTTATCGCAATATCTCTAATAAAGGAAAATAGAGAGAAGAAAAAGAGAGAAACGGCAGAATCGACATGCATTTATGAAGTATTTATGAAGAAGTCGGAGTGCTTAAATGCACTATGCTCGCGACCAGTTAGATACACGCCTTTGAATTATAAGAGGCATCAAGAATTTAGAATAAAAGCTGCAAACTATCTATTTATGATAAAAGTATAAAGGCAGCATATGATAAAAAGCAGATGAGATAAAGAGTAATAAAGTAATTAGAATAGCAATTTGACAATTAATTTCGTAGGATCAAACGGTTATTACCCGCAGGAGGCCACGCGTGACCATCTTGCGCGAGGTGGTGGTGGCCGCAGCTTTAGAGGCCGCCAGTTTGACTGCTTGCGAGTCTCAGAAGGACAATCGATAGGCGACGGATCGACGACGGATCCGACAGTAGACCGCTTCCTCGTGCTCGCATGCACGCGATTTAAATGGCAAATTGTTTGATTTGTCTGTCCGCCGATATCGCGAGAACGCACAGAAAAAGTTCAACACAACAGAAGATAATCGTGGATCTTAATAGATTTCTTCGATCTTTCCGTCACTATAATCGCTAATCGCTTCGTTTCACATGTCGACGTCACGCGTCACGATTTACGGATCGCGCGACTCTTTTTTTCCGATTATTTATTAACAATCGGATTAATTTAATTCTGGATTCTTCTTCGATAATGATGACCAATCAATGATGATTTCCTTGATCGAGTACCGCAGTTCCCGTGGTCGGTCGTTTTGGAAGGTCGAGCGATGAGTCAACTTGCGAAGCGTATCGCCACGCTGGTTCATTTTATCAGAATGTGCGCGGTGTCGTATAAAATCCACCACTGTATTTCAATGAAATAAACCGATTGTTATATCGGTCGCTACCATCTGTCGCTAGGCAAACACACTTCGATCTCCGACTGCCGAGAAATAAATGAGGATAATCCGTTAACTTTGGTACCATAATTTAAAGGGACATTTCTCTTCGAATTCCGATGACGTTTGAATTACATTTCTCGATTAATAAATCTCTCTCAATCATTTTGCCGCGCGGATCGTTTATAAAATACAAGATATTATTCTACGAACATCACTGTCCGATATATTCCATTAGGCACTCTTTGTACTGGTATTGACGATTGAATCTCAAATCGATTCCTCGAAGATGATATTTGTACTCCACTAGAGTAGCTTGCATTTCTCGGATTTGTTGTTTTCTGAAAGCTTGCTCTCCTTGCGGTAACTTTGCGACCAAGTGGGGCGATAACTTTTGAGAAACTCCGTTTCAATGAAAATAACTTAAGACGTATAGATATACAGATCACTTCGAATATTTATCAATAAATTCCAAATTCGGTCGCAATCAAATCCAAGGATATTTCAGCGCGAAGGCGTATCACATATACAATATTCTTTCAGACGTCACTGACTAAACTAATCGCTATCTTGTCAACCTTCGGTCAACGATAGCTAGGTAGGACGTCAGCGACACCATCTCTCGACCTAGCACAGTTCACATCTAACATCGATCCATCACCGATGATGGTTCACTGACAATTAATCAAAACACAAATCACAAATTAATTATGAAATACACGATATCAAAAGACTTTCGTAGGTTCTCGACCCTATCGAGACTGTGGATTCCGATGGGAGCTTCAATATCACCCTAGATGCCTCATGCTGAATTCTCCACGATATCCGCTTCCGCCGAGAGTTGTCTTCCGGCTTGTGTCAAGGGCAGAGGCGATGTCACCGTTCGCGAAACTTTCTCATTTGTCTATCACGATTGTTCAGCGTCATGTTCCACAAGAGAAAGAGAAAGAGAAAGAGAAAAAAGCACAAAAGAGCAACGAGAAAAACGACGATCGAGAAACGCGAGGTTGCTTTGGTCGTCGTCGTCGTCGACGACGACCGTACGCGACTGCCTTCTCCCTTTTCCACCCTCGAAACGAGCCACCCTCGGAGAAGAGACCACACAACCGAGGGATGCGAGAACAGAATCAATACACGATGCCGCCACCCTCTGGTGGAAACGTGCGAGCGAACCACCCTTGAATGCCCAGCCTCGACGTCGTTCGCCCACCCTTTCTGCCACCCCCTCTTCGATGGAAGAACGCATGCGTCGCGGAAAGTGGGAACCACCGACACATGTTTGTTTCGTGTTCTACCCTTTTAGCCGAAGGTACTGTTCACACGCTCACAGTGGAGATAACAGAGGGTTTCATGCTGGTCAGCTGATCGGACCGAAGACCGAATGTCGCGGAACGCAGGCATTGACGTGTCCTAAAAGAAAACGCTTGAAATTTTCAACACGAGCTGAAAAAGATACGACTTTTTCCTTATAATTATCGAAACTGCGGAAGAAATGGTTATTTATAATATTAGCGCTTTGGAATAAAAAAAGAAAGGTGAAATTAGCATGATATCGTTTTACAGTAAAGTAGAAAAATATCAAAGATGCTCTAATTCTAAGATATCGATACATCTTGATGATGACGCACACATCTGTGGGTTGTAAAGTGTGGGATGCCACATCTTCACCTTTATCGTCCTCCTACCTAGCAACGAGTTTTCGCCTCGTCAGCTGCTCGAATCAACTACTACTATGAACACCGAGAAGATTATCGCAACATAATTCAGCGCTATATATGAGAGACTGATAAGTATATTGAATCTCATAAGTATGTTAAATAGCGTAACAATACTCTAAAACTTGAGCATGACTGCATGCAATAGATAAGAATAAATCAAAATTCGGACAATATCGATCTTAATATCGAGACAATTATAAAGGAACAAATCGCTCAAACTGATCGCAACAAATTTACGATGTTTTATTTTCATGCTTGTGAGAGCACTGATTTCTTTTCTCGTTAGATACTTAGGTGAGGATGCTCGAGAGTCAGTATGAAGAGAATAAAGTCCAAGTTTCTGAAAGGGACAAGAGCGAGAGAGCCAGCTTCCGTCAGCTGATCAATCGACCGAGAAAGTAACCAAGAGTCGCGGACATCCACTCCACGTAAAAGGCAGATAAGAATAGATCCAAGTTGACGCGAATTCTCCACGGAAAATAGAATCGCGTACACGTGAACTAACAAATAAATCGGGAAGCTCCGTTTAGATGCTCTATTAAACAAAAGAGCCAGCAGAGAGTCCCCTTTTAGTTGATCAAGCTGCGTTCTCTCTAACGCAATTCAAGTAAAAACTCAACGCACTCAAATCTATCTAAATTAAAATAATTAATTAAAATAATGTATTAATTATAACGCATCTCTTTAATTTCAAAGTTATTTATGCATTTCGTTAACAGGTAAATAGATCAACGCACGTTGCGACAAATAGAACCTATTTTTGCAAACAACTTTTTATCGCTATCGTGAATAAGTAAAGAAAAAATATCAACTTATTTTAATTGCAATATTAAATATTTTGTTTATTATTGGTTATTTTGGTTATTATGTCATTTTGTTTACACTATATATATATAGTGTTACGCATACTACAATTGGCAATTTTAAATTGAAAATCATCGTCAACTTGAATGAAACTCTCAATGCTTATACAGACGAAGACTGCTGATGCCGGATTTCTACAAAGATTATGATTTATGTCCCCATAAAACGGTGAGGAAAATGGGAAATGGCGAAATACACGACGTAAAACAATGCCAGCACTTCCGCTTTTGCGGAGTGCATCTGAAATTTGTTTTATGACGCGACACAAAAGTTGATACGGATGGAAAATAAAGTCTCGCTTCAGATATATTGCTGACTTGTCGTGTCCATGATGTGCGATATTAAAAAGCTATGACATCCGTCAGTTTATATTGACGCATATAAAAGATTTCTATTGGAAAAATTATCTTTTTTATGATATCTTCGATATCTTCTATCAAGTGCCAGAAAAACCTGTTTGATTTGCTCCAGTAATTAGATTAAGATAGTCCAAATAATTGAAAATGTTTTTCTAAACTCACTTGATTTATGTTTATTAAAAAAAAAAATACATTTTACTCTCAAGTAAGTTTTTATATTTGCGCCTCAAACGAATTTATATGTATTTTCCGTTAATAAAAAAATAATTTTTTAAAGAGACAAAGAGAAGGAAGACTCATTGAAATTTCCGAGATATTTCAAATACGTTCTGCATGCGAAATTAATTAGCTTCGACAAGTTGCACGATCGCCATAAAGTGGCATCCGAATGGCGCTTCGACGAAGCGGGGAAATCATCCGGATTATTTCAGGTCGAACGGATGAGCCGCAGACGAGTCATACGTGTGACGTAAGTGTGGAAGTGCATTTGCGTTGTCACTCGTTTGCACTCGATTCGTTAGCGAGGGTGTCACACATCGTCGATATACATATATGGGTGATCGTAAAGTCGCGCGTGATTGCGCTGCGGACCGCGTATATAGGTATAGTTTTTAATGTTTTTACTTTACATCATTTATGCTTGCGATTATCGTACGCGATTTTATCTCTACTTTCTTAACACTCGTGTACCTTACACGACCCGTAGGTGATTTCGATAATTATATCGCTATAGATAATCCTCAGCAAAGTTATAACTGCGTAATACCATATACGGTCTAATTATTCTACGATAGACATAAAAAAGTGACGCGATTATTTATTTCTCTCCTTAAATCAGATAGAAATCACTTTATCGACAAGACGCTCGATAACGTTTCCCGATAATGGTTCTGACGTGAGTGATAACGCTGCAATCGATGCCTATTATACGTATATATATGTACATATTATATATCTACCTCCTTCTCGCTCTGAATACCCTTCTGCATGTCTGACAACGGTTTGAGCGGGATGGTTGTTGCGTTGTTCTGCTGTTGTGGTTGCTGATGACGCTGATGATCCTTCTTGGTAACTATCGGCCGGACGATCGCGCGAGTTTGCGGCATCCTGGATTGCGCTCTCGTCTCCGCTTCTTGTCCGCGCCGCGTATCCGAAGCGGTCCTGGACAACTTAACGGTGGGCTTCTTTGACGCGATGCCGGCGTTTCCGGTGGAATTCCGTGTCGCGTCTCCGCGGTGCAACAGCAAGGCCCTTTTTTCGTTGACGTTTCATTATTATTTGTTCGTCACAATTCTTTCTTCGACCGTTCAATGTTTTATGGCATCGTGTATCGTGAGTATAATGATAATAATCAATAATAACAGACAGGTGTACAAGTGTCCGTCATAATTCGAGCGTTTTGCGTGATAACGTGTGTTTGATAATTCGGGATGATGTGGAGAGATCATTGCAAACGTAACAAGGAGAGAATGATGCATTTCGAGAATAGAACAGATATAAAGGCAAAAATTAACGATTAAACACTTTTCATCTTTTGGTATCGAAATCTTTAATTAAAATATTGTTATGATAAAGTCCACTCGAAATAAACTGGAGAATAACATTTTGTTATCTGTTTATACACCGGCAGATACAATTCGCGCAAAACCATTTATTTTCAATCGTTCATAATTCAGAAAATATTATCTTGATATTTTTTATCGAAGCGAAATCGAGCAATTATCGAGATATGTGCGTGATACTTGCAATCTATTCAGACACCCGGTATATTTATTCATCAAAACATCTGCCAGTGCGGCACGCACAACTCCCCTGATCTCTCCCGGTTGGGCGTGTAATGACCGACGTGTAATGGCGACGAACCGACCGACGGGAAATCACGGAATGAATCGCTGCACGGTTGCGACATTGCGTAAACTAAATGCCAATTGTATCGAGGAAAGAGACACGCGTGGGTGTAAACGGACAGTCAATTGTGCGCGGATCAGGCGTGTAGGTAGGTAGGTAATCGGTACGCGGCGCGCGGCGACGAGAATCAGGCGGAGGTTGGACGACGATTTCCTCAATTATCACTAAGGCGACTACGGCTATCGTCGCTCTGTAAACGTAACGTATAAATGGATCGTGCATCGTGCGTCTGTATGTGTGTATGCGTTCTCAGGTATTGACCGATTGAAATACCGTGACTCGAACTTCTCAACGACGATTAACGTGCAAAGATTGAGATTATGATCACGATGGATGATATATTAAATTTTAAAACATAATTAATCTCTTAAATCTTTTTTTCCAGATGAAAATAAATTATCTTTAAAATTTGTTTTCAGGACTGACATTTCTATTACTTCTCCTTAATAAAAATGATTATCCTGGAGATTTATTGTAAATAAAAACAGTTTTGATTTTTTAAACGTTTAATTGAATAACTATTTTCTTTAATAAGAAATCTCTCGAATGTCACCGAATACTGTCTTTGAATCAAGAAAAATAAGGGAGGAAGATGCAAGATGTGTTTGGAATGTGTGCGAAAGAGGTATCGACGGTGATGTGAATGAGCGTGTAAATGTGAATGATTGACGTATGACGTAGAGAGAGTATGTATTTTACCCCTCGGCCTCATCGTCGGTGATGTTTCGCAACAAGTCCTCGTGTTCCTGGTATCTGAGCTGGACTTCCGCTCCGAAATCCGAACTGTTCTCCAAGTGACGCGTCCTCGCCGCGATCGTGCTCATCTCGATGGCCTTAACTTGCTGTTCCAATCGTTGCAGCATGTCGGTGCTTTCGACCGTCGTCGTGCCCGTCGACGCTGTTCGCTGCTGATTCAGAATCAAATCGAGACTGAGCGGCGCCTTGGGCTTTGCCGACAGTTGAGCGGGTGATGTCAGTTCCGTCCTCTGGTGGATAAACGGAAGTCCGATCGGTTGGATAATCTTCGACTCATTAAAGACTCTCAACTTCTCCTCCAGATTTGCGTCCATGTTCGTGTCGCTGAGGAGTCTCTTTACGGAAACGGGAGTGCGACCGTAGAGCGGGCTCGTGGGAACCATCTCCTTGGGTCTGATCGGGCTTAAAGCGCCGGCCCGTTTCTCAACTACTTGCAAACCCTTGCCATCCTCTACCAATTCCCACTGCTTCAAGCTTTCCAAGGGCGCGAGCGGCGCCGATAATCGCTTCGATATCGGGCTCGTCGGGCTCGATTCGTTAGCAGCCTGTCGATTCAGCTGACGCACTGTCCTTTCTGCGGACGACGGCGTCAAGAACTTTCGTGCACCTGTCTGCGGCCGAATCAAGCTTCTGCTGGCCTGTGCTCGCACGAACGGGCTCTCTCGATCGTCCATCATCGAGAAATCTCACGTGGGAACGAAGACGGGAATTGGCCCCCGTTGCTGTTTCTCAGGCTCTCCTTGAGAATCTCGTCTTCGTAAGACGATCCTTTGTAGATAACGTATCGGCCGCTGATAAACCTTCAACATCGATTCAACGGCCAAACCGGTCAATGACGCTGCACGGAAGATTTAGTTTCTGTCAAGAAGAAGACTCGTGTTTTTCTTTTTAAGAAAAGACGTCAAGCACTGCGACGATCATCATTAAACACATCATACAGAACCCAGAACCTGAGAATGAACCACGAGCCAGTTGACCGATTCTCTCTTTCTTCCTCTACACCTTCATTCGATTAACAATCACATGTATCAATAAGCGAATAAGCGGTACAAATATAGGCTTTTTTGTAGATAGGGGAATAAAGCTTTATTGAACGGCGGCACTGTGTGTTGGCTCTTTTTGCAATCATAACGTTGTAGACAATAAAGCAGATAGGTACGCAAAGAGGCTCGCAATTTCGTGGATTACCGCAGTTTAATGCGAGTAGACGATAAATAAAGCTCGGAGACTCGTAAACATGCGTGTGTCTTTATCTGTGACTCAGATGTCTATTACATAATAGCTTTTAATCGAACGAAATTAACTCGTTAAGTCAAATGCGTCAGCACATTGGAAAATTTTCGTACAAAAAGTACGATAAGAGGTGAACAGTTTTGTACATTAAAGAATTATCTAGTAATCTGTTACAAAAAGGACTTTTTCAATGATGATACAATAAATAATAGTCTTTAAATTTACATAAAATAATATTTAGCAAATTTTGTCACCGTATAATACATATAAGCATTATGCATCAAATGTGAAATGTGAATTGTTTTTTAAGTCAAGTAAATATCAGCAAACGAAGCAAATAAATTCAATATTAATCTATTAACTCTTTCCCAAACCAATAAAAAAAAAAAAACGATATTCATTTCACGGATGTCATATTATTTTTATCGAAACGATCGGAGATATGCCGAGATATCGAGTATAAAGAATACGTCATACCCCGTGCAGTTCTAAGACGATGATAAGGATGCGTGTACTTATAAGTTTCCATTAGTTCTGCCTTGATCTGGCCCGACAATGATGAAGTGAAATATATTCCTTCAACGGTTTATATATATATATATATATATACAATATCGTGAACAGTTAACGTTTTACGAAATCCAAGAGAAATTTATCACTCAAAAGCCAAGATGTACATGTATAATAAACAGTTTCTACCATAAAATTAATTCTATAATATGTAAAAATATTCTTATGGAAATACATATAGTTTATATTACGTCATCTATAATCATTTTTTATATTTGCAAATTCAGTTGTTTCACCGATTAAACCAAATTATTATTAAGATTTTGGAAATACAGTTTTGTATGTAAACAGACGAAAATCCAAGCGACTATTTAAATGTTAATTTCCTTTTCACAATAATTTTCCGATAAAACGAATTAACGAAATAAACGATTATAAACGAACCACCAATTTTTGCGCTCTACGAGTGGCGTTTCTATTCGTTCCCTTAGGTGAAGCAGCCAACCGGAAATTTGCTCCGAGATTGAAACGAGAAGTTTAGACACGGGTGACCTAATCCCTCGATAGATGAAAGGGTGGGGAAGCAATTTTGCCAATGGAAAATTGAACATGCTATTTCGAATGTATACACGATGAAAAACTTACGGCAATTTAAAAGATTCACCAACAAAACGGCCAATGATAAGTTATATATGCTAATAAAATTCCTCCCTAATATTAATTGATATTTCGGATAATCGATAGATTGTCATGAATACATTTGCAGAGCGATCAGGTTACATCTAATCATATAGAAATTACAAAGCGTGTAATGAGTTCTGAGTTCTTCGATCCTTATATGAATTTAATAATAATTTAATATTATGATGAGTATGACCCAATATGAGTTTTCTTTTAATATTAGATATTAGACATGCAATTCTTAACCGTTGCGACAAATGGATCTAAAATAATTGTAATTTTTAGATTGCAAATTGTTATATTTTTAGTATAGGTAAACATAGATAGTAAATTTGTGATTATTTTAAAACTTTCATATTCTGAGTAAAGATTTTACAAGAGGATTTATTTCCGCCATTTTTATCAGCTCGTAATACACTTGCAAATGTCGCGTGGTAGATTAAAAG
This sequence comes from Temnothorax curvispinosus, assembly GCF_003070985.1. Lineage (NCBI taxonomy): Eukaryota > Metazoa > Arthropoda > Insecta > Hymenoptera > Formicidae > Temnothorax > Temnothorax curvispinosus. The sequence continues at coordinate 290,590 of NW_020222909.1, forward strand.
ATTAAAAGGCGAGATAACAGTATCTTTTTGATTGCAGATATTTAAAGATAAACAAGGTTTTACTTGGGGGGGAAAAAAAAAAGAAACTAATAATAAAAAGAAGAATGATGCATAATGGATCTATAATGTTCCACTTTAAAATAACGACTGATCAATTGGCCTCGCAACCAATTGAAATTTTCGATTATTCGTCAAGACGATATATACATGTGACCAATTCGTCGAGAGCTGTCGAAGAAAACTTGTCGAACGATCGACGCAAACACCGACGCTGTTTTTCAACGAAGCTATATAGAGTCATAAATTGTGAGCAAACGGGATAGAGTACGGAGATTAAGAAGATTTGTAGATCAGCTATATTATACAGGGTGTCCCAGATCACTCGCAGTCCTTTTCTCGGATTGCAAGAAGTTCTGTCGACTTTTGAGCAGTTTAAGTTCATTTATCTTCGCAACTCTTCGACAAATAACATTAAATTTGTTTGCGACGAAACATCTTAAAATCCTATTAAAATTACATTCCATTAAAATTAAAGAAAGAATAGAGGTTTCTTATCTTTTAAAGCTTCATTCGTGAAGTTCAGAAAATTCTCCACAATTTTTTATTCTTCACCATTTATCGCTTAACAAGTATTGGAATTTTAATATTTCCGATACTATTTCCTAAGACAAATCTATTTCGAAATTTAGATATTGTTCCGTATTAATTAAAGATTAATTAATTATATAGATTGACACAAGATGCAGAGAGATCCCGTACATCTTGTGTATTTCTAGTGCAGTATTGCAAGACGTTTTAAGAAATTCTTTTTCACTAAGGCTGAGAGAGTTTCGGTATCCGGTGAAGCATAATTGCCCAAAGCATAGTGCAATCATCGCGACTTAAAGGCGTTCTTAATAAATAGGCTCGATGCAGATCTGCCTTTGTACTTATTAATTGCTGTAGGAACATTCAATAACAATGTGGGATTTCTATTGTTTCGCAGAAGCGACTTCGTAACGGCAACCGTCTCTTCCCGCGATTAAGAAGCGATTGGATCATAAGGATGACCGCAAATGCAAGTTTTCAACTAATCCTTAGATTACACGAGATCCTGTATTATTTAGTCTACACAACAGTTATAAAAATATAGCAATAAGAGAAACACTCTCTAGGAAAACGACAAAAACAGAAAGAGGGATTACGAAAACTCAGAAAGATGTAAAATAAAAAGTTGATATTTCTATTTCATTAATTGATAATTCGGGAAGACGGTTATGCAAAGAATTCAAACGTTCCAAGAAAATTGCATGATCAATAGTATATGTATAGAACCTGATAGTATATATTGATACGCTTGATATATTTAAGGATTAAGTTAACGTTCTTCGAGAAAGTGTTACGTTAGTAGGACTTCTCTGTGGCCGAGAGAGAAAGAAAGCACGTGCATATACATATATATATTGACAAATGTCCTTTTATCGACTAAATATGTTGCCGGCATTCGGGTGCCATGAGCTATATTCGATAATACGACAATGCGAAACGCGTGTATTTTTCCGAGATTAAAAATTGTAATTGGAGAAGCCGTAGAATGTGAATTTCCGTCGATCACGCGCTATCCAGTTGCGTGCCATACGCGCGATGCGTGCCACTCACAACACACATATTGCACACAAAATTACACCTGCGCAAAGTTTTCGTTCAAAATACGACACATAAAAACTAAAAACTCACTCGGCGCTCGATCTCCCTCTCTTCCTTTGTCTCTCGAAAGCGTCGATCCCGAAAAAAGGAGAGAAACGAACGAGCGAAAAGACTAAAGAGAGGCAGTACCAAGGCTGTGCGGACAACGGCCGGTTATGACGAACTGGGTCCATTTCTCGAAAGGCACCGATAAGCGCTTGGGGCCGGCCAACTCGACTTCGTTACGCCGTTTATCAGCGGTAGATTACTGATAAGCGATAGCGTGTCTACCTAACACTCGGCACTGACGATCGTCGCGCCGAGAATCCTTATATATTGTACGCACGGAGTCGCGAAACGATAAAATACATCGAGAAATGCGCGTCGTATTAAAGCGTAAAAGTGGCGCAAAATATTATGTATTTTCTAGTTGATGTCGCGAGTTATCAAGACCACAAATATGTGTGATATGATAATAGTGGTGAGTGATAAAATTGTGAAATGTAAATAATATCGCATTTATTTTTTCAGCAATTCTAAATTATCGAAATAGTAAAAATTCGATTTAATCGACCGTAGTGAAACGAGCCATTAGAGAAGTGATTAACTCTGTCAATGAAATATTTTTAATCTTTCTTTTAAAAAAATCTGAAATAAAGTCATAAAACAGTCAAGATAATGTAGACGTATAAATAATGTGCATCGATTTAATCGTAAATTGAAATCGTAAGGATTATTTTACAAATAAATTTTTATTATTTGCAAATCTACGTTCTTTCCGGTTTGCTACCTCGAAACGATTGTTGATATAGCCGTGAATTTGTTACGCAACTCTATAAATGGAGTTAAAAGTGGGAGATAGAAACGTGAAATTTACATATATATATGTATATGTCGTAAATGGAATAGGCATAGATGCGTGCAGATTAACCGAGTTACTTAAAAATCGCGTATGTTCCTCATTTATTTAATAAGATCAAGTATTTTGTACTCTTTCGCGCTTTCCACTCGTAGTTTCGTGCCACGCCCCATTCACAAGCACGCTAAAAAGAATCTTTGAGATAAGCTCTGCAAATCTTGGAATATGTAGATATTGAAGTACTTCACGCTTCAAGTACTTACTCACGAATATACTATAGGTTTATTTTCTAAATTTCTCATCATTATAAACTTCTTTAAAATTTTTCTATTAATTTATAAACTTCTTATACACAAAAAATTATCACTATCAACGCATTAGAATCTATTGCTGTCTAAGACAATTTTATTGATATAAAAATAATGTATCTCAATGTCAATAGAAATCAATTAATTAGAATGAACATAGAGGCAATTTAATATTGAATCAATTCGTCAAAAAAATATGAAATTATACATTATATTATTTCTAAGGTATGAGAGAGAGAGAGGGGGGAAGAGGGGGGAAAGGGAGGGAAGAGAGAAAGAGAGAGAGAGAGAGAGAGAGAGAGAGAGAGAGCGCTATATGATATGACATTTACAACAAACGGTTCGTGGAATATATCGCAAAGTTCTTACGTGTCGAATCATCCGGATGATTTATGTCGATCAGAGCGATTCTCTCCGAGGACAATGAAAAGCGCGGCTCAATACTCTGCTTCGCGCACGAACAAACAAAATTAGCAGCTTAGTGTTTCCAAATCGTATCATAAAACAGTAATAACAGTTTAGAAGTATTTTGGACGCTCGCCAGACTTTCGTCGAGACATAATGTCAGTGTCAGCGCGTTATAAGTAAGCAGATAAGAAAGTGAGAGTCATTAATCATTAGGCAGCAGCGTAACGCGCTGACTTACGATAGACAGAAGCTGCGCTATATTCTTTCTTGTTGGAATACTTGAAGAAGCTTGTTTTTGTATGTTGCGTGCCAGCAGGATGACAAATAAAAAAATCCTAATTTGTTATGTAAATGGGGAAGTGACACGTATATCACGAGCTTAGTACATGATGAAATCACGGTCAATACAGAATAACATGATTTTAATTCAGATCAACAGCGAATCAAAATTATACTGCACTCTATGGAGATCAGTTTAACGCACTAATAATATAGTGGAGAAATTGTATTTTAAATCTATTTTTCAGTTTTTTTTTATTCAGTTCTTCAGTTTTCTTCTTTGTTGCTGCGTTAATTGATAAATTTGTCCGGTGCCGCGATTCGCGATGTGATACAAACTTACGAACGCGTATATACGTATAGACTGGCGTTGTCGGTGCGGTGCTACATTGTTCGAAGCTTTCGCGTGCGACACGCGATGCACCGACACGCCGTCGCGCCGTTGCATACCGGCGAAGGACTTCGTTAGAGGGCCGCAGAAAAACCGACGAAATAACCGGCCTCGTCAGCAAATGAGGATTTGCGGTCGAGAAAGCAGGAGTATGACGTGGCCAAACGCGAACTAAGAGTGGTCAAGAGTACCTACTCTATACTCCGATGATAAACTTTATCATGTAAATTAACGACGCGTTCTAGTAAACTGCATGAATAATTGAAAAATGCCGCAATATAAATGTTTATATCGCATATATAATTCAAAAAATTATTGGTGAGAAGATTTACTTTAACTTGGTAAAAATCTTGCGGAGTTTGTCAATATCAAATAACAACAAAAAAGATTTTTCTAAGTTAACTTTTTAATGTCAGAAATTGTCGATCGCGTTAAATTTTCCGTACGGTGTATTCTTATACTTTGCTATACATATAGCTATATACATACCTACAGCGAGGTAAAATATATGTAGAAGGTAAAGAAAAAACGAAAAGAAAAAGGAAAAGAGAAAAAGACTATTTTCAGAAGTGTGCGACGGGTGTGACGGTTAAATAAAATAACACACGGATATCCGGGCAATCAACATTTTACCACGGATTAAAAAAGATGCGCGCTGAAAGTAAGGGAGAATTGTGTTGTCCGTCCAAATGTCTGAACGTCCGAACACGCGAAGGATGCACTTCCTCGGGACGCCCACGTTTGCTCGCGATAACCGCCGCGGCGCCGCTACCGCCTCTTGACAATGTCCTTTATGGAACGAGACGTCGCGCTCGACAAGGCGCATCCATCGTCGCATGGCACGTTACACTAGTCATGTTAGAAAAGCCGGATGGAACGTCTTTATTTCCGGTAGTGCCAAGGCGTGTTACCAAGGCGGAGGAACAAGCTCTAAAAGCGTCGACAAGGCTAAATATACGGATAAAAGAACGGTCGGCCATCAATTTCCGAGCGAGCGCTACGATCTTGTTAAACTAGGAGAACGTCGGGGCAAGAGAAGAATCTTTTAATTGTAACGGGTTACGCAACGCACTCTCATCTATTGTAATAACCGTTTATTTCAAGATAAACCAGCTGCTTCTCTATTTGCGTCATATTTCGACGAAAGAACAAAATAGATATTTTAAATTAGAAAAATATGATAATATCTCAGCCTTTTTAACTTTAATATCATCCATTGTTGTGTATCCATTTATTCAAATAATTATCAATGTCAATTCTTGTTTACTTATCGTTCAATTTAGGCGAGTAAGATATGATGTCGATAAATGATGCATCAATAAATTCACGTTTGTTCAAAATAAAAGTAAAATGCAGTTATACTGCGTGCACGTGTGCTGCGATGCGCGACTCACGATTAGCGCGATAGCTGGCGCGAGGTCTTTTGTTCGACGTAACAAATACCTGCAATCACGGGGAAGTATTATCGAGGAGCAGGCACACACCAGGTACCAGGTACCAGGTACTATGTACCAGATACCATTGGCACGAAGTGATTTACTCAAAAAAATCGCTAATTCTATTGCGTAATTCTATTAGAAAAATAAAAACATTGCAAATTGCATATTTTCAGAAGATAATTTTTCATGGCTAATGCCATATATGCAAAGTAATATCATATTGCTAAATGTTGCATACATTTCATCCACGAGAACATTTACGAGGCATAAAACGAACAAGAAGATTGGTTTCTGGGTTTTCTGCGCATAATTTGAATATTTAGTATTTACTACAAGTTTTGCTGAAATTGTTTGAATTGTAAAAATTATGTAATAAGCACTGAACGCAAAAAATGAAGTTCTCGTAACAGTCTCATTGAACATACATCCGTATTAATAAGAAATTCCACCTTACTGCATTCCGCAAGATAATCAAAATGTCACTTGGAGTGAACCAGGAAAAACCGCGGTATGTGGTCATAAGTCATAATACAAAGTGGTCAACATTTTTATTGCGGCAGACCTCCCCTCCGCACAAAAATTATGTAACCCATATTGTATAATTGTTGCATCGAAGTCCTGCAATCCATAGATCGTTGCAATCGTTAAGTATTACACTCGTCAGTCGATTGCTTCATACCTTTTTTGTGCATTCGGTGTGTTAAGCAACGACAGTTGAGAATGAACAGAAAAGACTCGCAGCTCGTTTGTTTTTCTAGTGCACAACGACCGTTATGAGAACCCTATTGTCGAGCATAACGAATATAAAATGGTATCTTGAGTAATTCGTCGTTTTTGTCGGTCGAGAAAAAAGCTAGATTAATCAAGTAAAGTAGTGAGCAATTATGAAGCGACAATCGGATTCTCGCAAGGAGAAGTTATTTAATTTTACGTCGTTTAACGACAAAAAAGAAAACGAAATAGTTCAGCATAGAAACGAATAATAATACTTTTAAGTATAAGATTGAAAAATAAATTTGAAATTTTCATGTCTATAAAATTTTCAGTAACTATATCCACTGCTGTTCAGCAATAATAATTAATTAAATATATAAAAATACTAATAAAAATATTGTGATATTATAGCGATAGAGCTGCTTGTATAGTAATTGTTATGATGCTTGGTGTGTTCTGTAATAGATATGTAAAGTTTCGATACTTTGATACAAAACAATTATTGTTTGTAATTTCTGATGTTTATCGTTACGCATTTTTCTTTGTTTATTTCGTTTGTTAATCATTATTTTAAACCTTATTTTGATAAACGCGCGTGTATCATCGCTCGAAAAACAGCTTACGACTTACGACCGAGAAATAAACTTCCCTTTGTTCCGCGCTGTGCTCGCGGCAGAAACGGAAAACGGAGGGACGAACATTTGAATCGCAGATTGTGCGTTATCTCGGCGGAATAATGGCCGTTTAATCAAACTTTCCCCGTCAAATCCGCAATTAAACCTGCTATTGATATATGTCGGGGTCGTCCATGAGCGCGATAAACTCAAGACCCTTGTGGCGCTTTGTCGCTCTTTCGTTTGAGTAACTCATCGTTTCGATTGAATCTCTCGAACTTGTAAGTACCAGCGACTCTTACTTGATCAACGTTGCTCAGCGATCGCTAGTTTCTCTACGTATTACAATTTATAACGTAAAAAATGCTGTACCCTATATTGCACGTATAAAGAAATAAAAATAAAAACGAGAAAACTAAGACTTTTTAAATTCCTTGGAAAAAATTAGCGCAATAGGGTATATTCACATACATCGAAAAATGTAAAATAAAAATCTGATTACTTATACGCGATCGAGATTTGCAATTCAAATTTATGGAATTCTACGAGGAAATTTATAACGATAATTTATGTTAAACATACGTATACTGGACTTCGTACCGAAGAAATCAGTTATAGTGTACTGTTGGTTTATGCACAGATAACTATGATTAACATTAAGCGATGTTGGTTGCATCCAGAGGATAACCGCAGCTGGTCATTTCTTGCTTCTCGCGATGAAACAAAATCGTTATGATTATACGCGCACGTTGTTGAATTAACGAGCGATATAGCGATAGTAACGCTATAGTAACGCTTCATTAAGTATAAATGACAAAAAAATGTTTCCCATGCGAGAATGCGGTCGCCGGCCGCGTGGCTGGCTCGAGTAATCAATCGTGTTGCGAATTATGCGTGTAAATACTGAACCACTTAAAACGTATAATTTTCAATTAATGCGAGAAGAGATGGCCATCCACGGATGGCCTTCCGATGACACTTTTCAATAAACGATTGGTGTCTGTGGTCGCTTGAATGTAACAGGCTAATTTAAACTTGGATACATTCATCGAGCTCGATTATATCCAATATAGCAGCATACACGATGTGGGGAAAAAAAGTAATAACACTTTTCTCGTGCAATGTTCTCCTTAGGCCCGGTTGCACCAACGTCGTATAACTTTATATATATATATATATATATATATATATATATATATATATATATATATAACCTTAGCTAAACTGCATATTGGAAATAAAATAAATATAACATATTTTCCTACAAACAGTTTTACATTGCACTTAAACTTTTTTCTCTTTTTGAAATAACATATAAAATAATGCTAAACCAATTAAAGACGTCTAATATAATTATCCAGAAATAAGAGCCTTGCGCTACTTTGATTCATAAGTAATAGTAACGTCACGTTTGCAAATTTTTCAAATAATTTAGTCTTGTGTAAGATTATCTGATTCATTTTGATGTATTCTTTCTGCGCGAATAAATTCGCGTAATTTTCCAAGAAGCTATTAATCTAGATTAGACGTTATCTTTTGTAGAAGGCAACGTGTTAAGACGAACAAAGAGTCGAGTCACGGTGAGGCGAAGGAAAAGCTATCCAAGTGACCCGAAACACACGTAATATCGCAAAGGATAATGAACACAGTCTCGTACTAATTATGCTCGCAAGGCGCAACCATGGAATTATATGCTATATGGGTAGGTAGTTATATAAACCGTTAATTCTTATCCGCGTACACGCGCGCGCACTTCCGTCTATCTATTCTTTCGTTGCTTTCGTTTGCTTTTTTATACGCGTGCTATTCGCGGCATCGCGCCTTGAAACCCAGGAGGAGAAAAAGGAAAGGGGGGAAGGGGGGAAGAGAAAAGATTATCCCGGCCATAAGACGGCTTAAAGTCGTTACGGTAACTAATAACGCGGAACGTTTTCGGCCACGTTCCGCGAATCCGGTTTTCTATCTTACAATTAAACGCGCGAGGTAGGTGGTGAATTAAAACGCGCGCTTTAACACTTTTATTTTTTCCAAACAAAGAGAGAAAGAGAATGATAGAGATGATACGTCGATCCACCTAAACGATATAAAAAATAGAATATAGAATATATTAAATTATTTCTATAAAATAGTGATTATTTCGAGAAATAGGTCTGTGTTAAATTAAAGAGTCACAAACGTAGACTTGGCGCAGCATTATAACGCGCGGCGGTCGCATGAAATATTCGCGAAATTCGCACGGAATCGTGAGCGTCTCTTTTCGTGAGCGAAGAACGTTTAAATATTATCATTCAGATTATTCGCAATATAAGCAGCTGTTGCTTTGTGCCTCGTGTCGTGGTCGTCGTGGACACGATCAGAGTCTACATAAATAAATCGCATGCATATTTGCGTACAGTAGCATGACGTAATGCCGCAAAATCGCACGTACGGCTATTGGAATTTGTTTATTCTTCTTGTTAGCTTAAAGAGAAAGACGTAGCGCCAATGCGTTGCGAGAAGCAGTGTTTTACTACGTAACCTAACCTTGCTTAAGGATACGTTTGTTTGGTGGATTAGCGAGATTTGTTCGCTACCTTAATTTTTTGCAGGCGAAACGTTCTCGATAAACTGTATCATGTTATAAAATAATCGATAATATATTAAAAACTTTAGTTGAATATAGGTTAACGATTATCAATAATTTATAACAGGATTCTAACATTTTATACGTGGTTAAGAGAGAGAAAGGAGAGAATGTGGTTAGCATATAAATTCCCCAAGCCTATGTCGTCACGTATAAATAATTCACCTTGCTCGATCGGATGAAATCACTCAAACGTTATCACTATTATCACAGTTTACCGTAATCAGCACCGCGGCACCACGGAGAAGTAAGAAACTGCAGATTTCCGTGTGAAGAAACGCGTACCGCGTCGATCGTCGCACATAACGGCACGCTATTTTTTACGGAACACTTGGACGACCACACTTTTTCCGATATTCCTTCGTTGAACTCGAGCACTACGATGCAGGACGCAGCGGATCACATTATCGTCTCTCGCTGATAAAGAGTTCGAGCTTCGGGTGTGATCGTCGATCTTCGTAAGAGTCTAAGATCCGGCGCGAAGTCGGCGAAGTGCGGCGGAGTGTCGAAAACCGTAAGCACCGGAAAGAAGAAAAAACTACTCCAAGTACGGACGGCGATATGTGATGTACTTAGTCTGGTGTGGAACGGTGCAGTGTGCACGCCACGCCAGCACACAGCACGCACTCGTGACACACGGTGACGCACACGCAAAGCGTCCAACTGAGATGCGTGCGCGCGCTCTTCTCGTTCGGTTCCGGCTCGATTCGATTCGACTCGTCGCGACTCGACTCGGCTCGGCTCGGCTCGGCCCGGTTCGGTTGTCTGGTTGTCTCGCCGCTCCGTTCGGTTGGGCAACTCTGCGAGACGCGGCACGCGGCACGAAAAGTGGCTCGAAGCTCGAACGAGGACTACGAGCGCGCGTGACGACGGCAACCGAACTGCTACGACTGCTACGCTTGGTGACGCGGGCGACCACGCGGACCGGCGAAAGCGAGTCGCAGCTCGCAGCCGGCGTTCGTGACTCACGAGTCGGAGTCGACCTGCTACTCCTGCTAGCCTAACCAGCCGGTGCGCGGTGCGCGGCGCGCGGCGTGCGACGCGCGTACTATCGTAGGACGGACCCGAGGTGCAAGTGCCGATAACAGTGCCGTTCGCTCCATCGACGACGCCCGACGATTTGTCAAGCGGTTTAATCTAACTGTACATTTTACCACAAGATTTTTGTATAATATAATAATATCAGAGAAAAACTGGGAGATAATATCAAGAATTTCAAATATGTGTACTTTTTTTTTAAATAATCGTATTCCTTGTTGCTTCGATAACGAATTTTGCAACTATAGAGATAAAATAGATTTTCGAGTTATTTTGTATCTTGCGACACACGTGTATGGTATGTGATACATGCTTGTTATTATTCTATTTGGCGTTCTCTTAAGAGACTCGGCACGGAATAAAAATAAATATGTTAAAATAATTTAAAATTATGCATCTGTTATTGTTATACTCTCAACATAATTTCGAATTTCTTAGGTTTCAAATAATTAATCCTGTATATACCATTCTAATCGAACATCTGTATATGTATAATAATAACTTTATTATAAATCGGATTCTGGACGGATTTGACAACGCAAAATTTATAACTATATAATAAATCTGTCAAGAGAATCATATATCTACTTTGCAGCACCATTTGTAAATCCACACGGGTGAAAAGAGAAATAAAAAAAAATTGCGTATTCAGCCAAAACACTTTTACATTCGCATTCTTTCTCTCGCCCGTGATTTTTTTTCAGCATGCGGAAACTGATCACCTTACGCGGATCCGATTTTCCCAATCAACTCACAGCTCGTTGTATTCGCGCAACACACGCAAATTGTAAAAAAATCGTACGTGATACATCTCGTGGCGGGGCGGAAAAAAATTGAAAACTATTATCATAGAAAATATAAAATAAAGAGGAGCACGTGGCTCGCCGCGAGCGAGTCCCCGTCCGAACCACAATCCGGACCGATCTCGGCGACGCTTTTATTCGTCGACCTTGGATCCGGCATGGTCCGGCGTCTGGCGAAAGACTGATCTGCTGATCGTCAAGAGAGCCAAGAGAGCCAAGAGAGCTGGCAACTCTCCCGAATCTCCGTCTTCGGGCCCCACTCGCGAGTCGCGACACGTTATCCAGGGCATTCCATGGAGATGGAGTTGCGCCCGTATCGCGCGCGTGATCGCAACCTTCGTGCTCTCTACCGGGATCGATCGTTCGGAACGGGAGCCGATCGCGGAACGAATTACTGATTCACGCGAATAGGGACGAGGTAAAAGGATGATTGCGACACGATGCCCGGTTTTACGTTACTTCGTGCAGCTTTATCGTCGCGCTCCGCTGTATTATCGGTCAATCTTATAATAGTCTTTCGATTCCGAGAGACCGTTTCCAAATATCTGCGCGAAACGTGATTCGTGAAGAAACGCGATAACTTTTTAAATGGAAATTCGAGAATTTTTTGAAACGTAATATAGCCCAAGAAGGCAAATTATCCAAGTATTGCGTTTTTATTAAATGGTTAGGTATATTAAAAGGGGATTAAACTTGATAGATTTTTTATTCGCACACATTATTTGAATATTCCCGATCTGTTGTTTTAAACTACTAGAAGTAATTTAATTTCCACTAAAGTTTGAGATATAAATGTTGAACGTGAGAGGAATTAGTTTTAGGCGCAGAAACTTTCTTGCTTGGATTTCTTTCAGTCTCCCGTTACGTTCAGAAAAGTACGAAGAAAGAAGTACTCTATGATCAACGAATCAACTCCTCGGAGCACAATAGAACGGATATAATTTTGAGAATGATAATTGCGTGAATTGCAAGCCAGTTGCAAGACGACTGATTATATAACGCCAAACGCTCCGTCATTTGTCGCGCATACGTAAAATCGTGGAGCTAAATTTCAGTTGGACGGGTCAGCCGCGTGCGTCTATTCCTTCGGGCAGCAGTTTCGCGGATAAATATACGATAAGATTGCAGTCTGGGAACTTGATTCGCTCAACTGCTGAAAAGATAGAGAGCGGCGGAAGCGTGTGATTACAAGGATTATCGGTTATCCCTGATTTTTATTGCCCTTTCCGCCGTGGTGGACCATCCGTGATATGCACGCTGATTAACTCTCAGAACGCATTCCTCTCGTCTCGACGAAGATTCAAAACGTAGAGAGATAACTAACGTTTTCGATTTGTAGATAATTTTCATATAATATAAAATAAATCATCGTTAAAGATGTATACTTTGTTATTGTTTGCGTTTTATTTTTTCATTATCATCTCTATAATAGCGTGGACGATCATCTAAAAGCATAAGATAAATGAGCAGATGCGTTTTGGTAGTCTAGAATAAAGATCTATTTTACACACAATTCGCAATTTCCAATTTATTTTGAACACTGCGTTCAACTGAATGAGAATTGATCGCGCGACTCATCGTTGGTAAATAGAAGATTTGAAATAAGCCGCGAGTTCTTACTTCTCTGTGCAAGCGTTTTTATCGGGGTCACCGTGACTAAGGTCGGAATAATTGGAGCACGAAGCTCGTATTTTTTCAACCGTTGATATCGCATTTTAAAAACGCAGAAAAACCAGTACAATTTTCTCTCGAATAATTATAGCCTTCAGCGAAGTATTTTAGAGACACGGTCGTTACGTCTACGAGCAAAACGTACATACACGTGCGTCCAAGATAAAAAAATAAAAGTATAAAAGTGTAAATAAGATAAGAAGGAGATAAGATACAAATGGAAGTTTAGATACAGGTATATACCTTCATATGTACCGAACAAGTTCTTCGCACGCAATTTTATTTTTGCTACTGTGAGTTAAACTCGATCCCTGCAATATAATGATTTGCTCGGTGAATTGCAAGCGAAGCGTTAACATCGACGGACCTCTCTCATTTCTACAATCTCCGGGATCGGTCTATAGAACCGAGGGGAATCTAGTAACTATATATGCCACAAGTGGCCAAGCAACCGCGTCGAGTAGCATGCAGATATAGATGTAAACTTGATTCCAGACTTATACACAGTCGTTTATTTTAAAAGCGACTTAAGTATGTGGAATGAATTAAAATGGATATTTTTAATCAACGTAGTTTATGAATTTCTTACGTTTCGTTCGCTAACATCAGCTTTTTTTATATATTTGATATTTTAGTAATTTTATAATATTATTCTAGGTACCTTTAGGGAGTATTATGAAAGCAAAGTAAAGAGATCGTAAATTACTGAATCGAAATGAGAATTTCTGCAATTTCTTTAGGTCGTTCGAGGCTGAAGGCTGTATCAGTAATTAAACTTTCGATAAATGGACTTATTTGTCAGCAAGCGGAGCATTGCGGAGTTACACGATGATATTATTCAGAATCAGCCAGCTGTTGAATCGTGGGAACAATTATTCTACGATACGGTTCGCGATACAAAAGATTGCGTGAGATCTTCGGCCAGTGCTGCCTCCTTTCTGACTTCCGTTCACGCTCAGCATACGGCAAACGAGTTTTACGTCCCGGTGCGTCCAAAGGGTTTCACGCGGCGTGATTATCTCCATCTCAGGTCGGGTTTCGACTCTGTATCGCTGAGTGAATCACGGGAGGAGAGAGAGAGAGAGAGAGAGAGGAGGGGAGAGAGAGAGAGAGAAAATCCTGAGTGTTGCTCTGAATAGAGATATGTTAACGATATATCAATATCGAAAGCTTTTAACGAACAAAAACGATAGAAATCTGTGTAAAAATATACACATACAAATGTTAGAAAACAAATAAAAATTGAGGACTAAAAAGAATAGAAAAATTTTAATTTAATTTAATTTAATTATGCAGTTTAAAGCTCTATCAAAATAATTTATTATATAAATAAAAACATTTTTCTTGTAATAGTAAAATGATTACAACATTTTTTAAATATCATAATAATTCAAAGATTTTAATTTCGGCAAACAAGACTGATCTCTGATAAAAAATTTTATTGATATCCACGACAGTTTCTTTAAAAAAAAAATCTACTCAACACTCGTACTTTTAAAATGCAAACAGAATGCTGGTAGAAACCTTGCTGCTAATTACAGCGATATCGCCTGTCTACAGATGGCAGCACTATATTAAATAATGAATATCGTATATGCCAACATTTAATGAATTAAAAGTGCGTACAGATAATTATAGCGTAACGCGTGTCACTTGTTCCGTTATGTGATTCGATATCAATTACTTGGTTAATAGATATATGTTTGCTTTAGGAGCTTTAAACGGTGAATTATATTAGTAATTAAAAATTAAACGTTAATTGATATGATACTATAGTAGGTACGTCCAACGTAAAGCGTCACATTTTACATTTTATTAAAGATGAAAATATTCGCGATACGTACAGTAGTGTACATCAGCAGGTGTAATGCAAGCGTTTGCAAAGCATTTGCAAACAATAGACTGTTGTCTTTTCAAGAACACTAGACGATGAAATGAAATACAAAAGAAACAGCATGGAGTAAACTAAAAGTTTCCCGCGAGACACTTTCTTGTTATTATATTACTTTCTTTATTTCACGCGATAAAAATCATACTCGCGCAGATGTTCTCATTGCAATAAGCGAATTATTGTGAATTCCTCGCGAAAGTTCCCTATATCACTTACACTTAACTGAATTATATAAGCTATAAATGCATCTGCTTTATCTCATAGAACTTTGCAAACGCGGGATAAAAAGTGCAAAGGTATACATAATCGAATTTATATCGTCGTTATTGTATCTCATTAGCAAGCGTCGCGTCGAAGACCTGGAGCTTCGAAAACGCATTTACCGGCAACTTCGAGATTCTCGCGTCAACTTTCGCTTTAGCAAAACCGACTTTTAGTACAGAAAGAAAAAAAAAGAACGGTAATAAACGTGGGCACTGGTATGACTTTCAACAGTTTCAATATAAAAGCACCAGTATATAATTGCATTTTAAAAATCATATATAGATTCACCTTTTGTTCTCACATATATATACAATTTACA
Source organism: Temnothorax curvispinosus (assembly GCF_003070985.1). Lineage (NCBI taxonomy): Eukaryota > Metazoa > Arthropoda > Insecta > Hymenoptera > Formicidae > Temnothorax > Temnothorax curvispinosus. Next base: position 305,876 of record NW_020222909.1, read on the forward strand.
ACATAGAAACAGAAATATACCAGTATAGATATGAGATATAAAGTAAAATATAGCTAAATACGTCGCTCGAACTGTTTCGGTTGTATAACGAAGAATTGTCGATATCAGTTCAAATCACGATGAATCATATATACCAAACATAACGGTACTTTGCGGATGGAGATTAATACGGGCGTTTCCGTGGAAACAGCCGATAATTATGAACTCTCTTACAGACTTTTCTATCTAAATACATAGTCACGAGACAATGGCGAAAGTTGTATCGACTGTGAGCACATGATTAGATCTGCCAAGTCCTTAGAAAGCAGATCTCCCTTTAAGCGGGGAGACTGAGGCAGATATTTATAGAACTTGTGAATATATAACATATGTCGGGATATGTTACAACGACCGCATTACATCATGACCTTTTTTATCACGTGATCGAGCACGGCTGACTCCGCGTATGTGCTAAATCGAGAGGTTGATGAGCTCGCGATGAACTTTTTGGCACCTATTTACTTCGCGTAACACACGTGTTTTTTCTATAAAATTTACAAATGTATATAATCTATAAAATAAAATCCGTATGATAAACATAACAAGGATAAAAATAATAAATATAAATAACATAAATTCGGTTAATGTTTAATATTGCTAGTTACTAATTTGTCGTAAAGCAATCTAAAATTAAAATTAGAATTAAAATTAGAATCTAAAACGTTGCAAGATAAACGGTGAATTATTAAAATGTTTTTACCAGTTCTCAATTTTGATGAAACTGTCTAACGGGGACAAAGTATCCGCCGCGCTATTATCGGCCAGTTTGTTACAAAGACCGAAAATAGCTCATCGATCGATATCGAGATGGAAACATCTTTGCGAGGTTGAAAGAAGTCTCGTCTCCCAAAGACTCTTCGGATTATCCGTCGACTCTTATAGCTGCGCTTATTAGAGATCGACTTCTTGAAGCGAGAAAATTTCACGCCAAGGCGCGGTTTCGCGACCCACGCGCATGGCAGAGGATGCAGCTTTCCCACATGTTAGACACGATTAGCGTTGGCATTGTTAATAACGGGCGGCAGAAAAGCCCCAGGAGCGCTAAAAGGATCTCTCGAGCGCGTTGCGTGCTACATAGAGCGAACTCGTTTTTCCGAACGAGTCCGAAGAGGAGTCACGCACGACGCATTTGCATGCATGTGGCAGTGGTTGCACTGTGCCGCATATACGCTCCGGCTTGCATACATATAGATTTGTAGAATGTAGATACATGAGTTAGAATCGCGCCAGCATTGAAGAGTTGGGTTCACTTGGGCAATAAGAGCGTGAAACTCAAAACTTTCATTATTCAAGAAAACGTATAATCGCTACAACTACATAAATGTGTTTATCACATTAAGCATTAAGCTATTCGTTTATAGCTAAACATAAATTTTGACCTACATTCCTATTAAAACTGTTTACTTTCAAGCTTTTCAATTTTTGAAATGTGGTTCAATGATTTATATATATATAGGTTTACCATTATACCCAATCTATACTTATAACTTCGAGGAGCTTATGTCCAAACTTTAGCTGTTTGTTTTTTTAATTATATATTTCTTTGTTCTGTCGTGCTCTTGATTTCTTCGCGTCATGTATTTCACAATCAGTCGAAGGAAACTATAGATTTGTCGCTCGAAATGTTACAGTGTGCCACAATTACCAATCTCAAAACAATTAATCGATTATAGGGAAACAGCAAAATAATACTAAAGTTTCGAAGATAAAAATTCTTACTTGGAAAAATATACGAATATTATTAGACGACACAATTATTCTCATTGCAGCCGCGGCCTCAGGCTCAATGGCTATTCGGCATACTAATTGTCATCGCGTCACCAACCAAACAATTATCCGCTGATGCAGACAGCTGCAACGTAAATGGCGTAATTAATGTCGGGTTCGAACATTTAGCTAATAAGCGCGATGTAAATTGTTTCCGGATTATCAGCCAAATCAAGAATGACATGGTGCTTCTAAATAATCATTTAACACACGTGTAAAGAGAAAAATGAAGTCCGCAACGATAAACACTGTGACGAAAATACTGACGAAATACGTGAGTACATGTGTGGTATTGAAAAGAAATACAATGCTATTTTTATTCTGCGCGTAGTCTTTTTTAAGAACGCCCCGGTTTCAAGATCTCCCAAGCTTTTCCAATGTCTCTGCTTTAAACAGAATGACGAATATTATAATGTTATGTTTTAGAAGCTAGAAAACTGGAATGTATTTTTTACAAGCTGTATATTTACAAGCTTGTAATGCGACACGCTAATAAAACAACGATATTTCCGCTGGTTCGCTTAATTACCGTTAATAATATATATAATATACCGTTAATAATATAATCGAATGCTACAGTCACTGTATATCGTACTGAGGCAAAAGTTATTTATTTGATAACGCATTCATCAGTCGCATTTGTTTGAAAGGGCTTGAGAAAGTCTAAAAAGGAAACACCTTGCTAAACACTCGTGTATGCATTCACGTATTTTTTTCGCATGTCGGAATTAATTATGCAGACATACTGCAGCGCATAATCGGCGTCGGCGAATAAAAAATTTCCATTCAGACATCGCCTCAGCAACTGGTTAACGATGCATCGCGCAATGCGTTTGCTACGCAAATATCGAGATGCTTTTATCTGCGTTTATAGCTTTACAAACGCGTGACGACACGTGGCGAACGTACATTCCGGATGAACCAAGAATAGTTTACAGCTTTACGAAATCGGATGCTCTCAATATCGAAGCCTCATCTCGCGTTTGTTAGTCGAAAAACATCAAAGGTTTTATGTATTACCTTTTTATTGCGCGATAAACTGTGATAGCAAATTTAATATATCTTATAAGACATAACATAATGACCATATGACGCATGGCATATACAATATAAAAATGTCAATAGCAAAAAAAGAATAAAAACAAAAAATTAATCCCGATGACTTAATGTATTATCTGCATTAATTTTTAATATTATTAATTCATAGTATTTTAGTCAAACAATAATCGATAACAACGTAACTGAGACCTATGAATAACAAGGGAGAATATCCAACGCGAGGAATCGACTCATTCGTCATAGGAAACAAATTCGGCAATGTCACGATTATCGTAATCTGTCAATCTTTGAAGGATTCCGCACCCACATCTCCACGTTTGTTCGTGTCGGCGTTATAAATCTTGCCATCTAATATCTTGCGCGAACTATATATCAAGCCCGCATCGAAAACAGTCCATTTGGGTTAAATTTTGGAAGCGGAAAGACTCACGCGCGCATTAGCGCATGTGATGCAATGATGAATTTATCGATCGTAAATACGAATCAACCGTTTCACACGTTACGATAAGGTCACGCGTATACCAATTTCAACCTATTTTCGACAGCGCAAGAGTTTGCTATGCCGAACACATGTAGATCGCACGTGTTACAAATTATTTCGCCTCGGCACGTCGTCGTGATTGACCAATGATTTTTCATTGAGCACTTCTCATACAAAAATAAACAAAATTTTCTCTACTTCAACCGTTCCAACACGGTAATTTTAATCCAATTATTCGGCTTATCACGATTGACTCTTTCTCTGCAATTTTACATAATTCTTGGATATATAAATAATAATTGGTAGTATTATAGGTATATCTTGAGGAAAACAGAAAACAGAATCGGAAAACACGATCATATGTGCTCCTATAATAGTGCAGCTTTGTAATTTAATATTTTTATTAATGCTAAACTCGTAATGCTATAGAAATTATAGATATTTTGTAGAATGAGAAGAACTAGTTTATCTTAACATGCAGAAGCGTTAAAAATCATTGGAATTATGATCCATGAAATAAGAAATTTTCCTTTCAAGAATATATCTCTTTAGAGAAAGAGATATATGAATAACGAAAAATATTCTTATATTATGTTTAATAAGCACAACTGTTTCTAAGAGAAGCGAATCCGTAAATCGTAGCAATATATTCGTAACTTAAACAGTAAAAGTGCATGAGACGGTTAAAAAGGATTTAATAAGAAAAAACGTGCTGTCGTAAATGATATACAAGTGCGTTATAAATCATGTGTTAAATTAAAATGTTGCAAAGCCTCCTTTAAACAGGCATCTTCTTATCGGCTATAACACACGTGCATGTACGATAAATAGAATGCATTTCTCTCGTCTCACGTGCTTCGAGATAATAAAATGACTATTCAACGTGTGTAAACTCTGTATAAAATGTTCAAATATATTTAGAACTGCATGAGAACTCTTTTAGAATAACTGGAACGTTTTATAATTGATCAGGATCTCACCTTTATTCCTATAAAGACGAATTCTTTGAGCGATAAAAATCCTTTAAAAATTAAGGAAACAATGTTTATCGTCAGAACTCTTTCTAGAACTTATGTAGAGCTATATATAAATCTTTTAAATTCTAGCAATAAATATAAGAAAACTATCCATAAAAGTGAGACGCTGCGTGACTCTAGCGTTTCAGTTTGTCCTAAGATATTTTTTGTGCTTTAATGACCAGAACTAATTGTGTAATCTATAACTGTAAAGAATTCAGGTTTTATTTAAAAAAAAACCAGAATTCTCTCTCTCTCTCTCAACACTTTACAAATTTTCAAAAAATAACACGCCAGTTTCACACACACGACCATTCAGCATTAAATTCGAAGGATACAACTAGTGCAAAAGTCTAAACTTTTCAAAAAGAATGTCGAAGCAATTATATCTCCCTAACCCAATATATTCTATATTTATATTTATTTCAATGTTTTGATAATATAAGTCGGTCTTTTTAAAATCACATTTTTTTACGCCGAGCAATCGAATCATTCTGCATTCTGAATCATGTACCAATGTCTCTTAGTTTAAAACTCTAGTATTTGCGCTCTTGGTATTTATGGAGCATTTTTCACGTGACAGTTATAACATCCAAGATAATAAATTGTCATCAAACCGTCGCGACATTAGGAAAATTTTTTAATCGCCGAGACAAGTGACATATTTATCGTCATTTTTTTTTTCCAGAAAAAGTTGCAATCGAGAAACCGCATCGATCAAATGCCACGGAAATTTCGTGAAAACTTTACTTTGTTCTTCCAATATTTTTATATACTTACTATAATTATTTTTTTGTTTTGAGGTATTATTGATATCGTTTGTAAGTTGAAGCTATTCTTAGCGCTCGCGAGTTATTTTTTGCGAATATATTTTTCGTAATACTAAGATAAGAGAAGCAATAAAGTTATCAGACAGTGTCGACACGAGATATTTGAGCAATATAGAAGCTCATTAAGAGACAATGAATAGATATAATATATTGAATTAAAATTGGAAAATTATAATACTAATTAAATTTCTTATCTTTCTTATCTTTCGTTATACGTTATACGTTTTGTTTTTGCTGTTATTATCAATATACATGCGAGTATATATGCGCATAATATTTATAAATCATTATCAACTTCTACTGTGTTTAGGCTTGACTTTTGACTATTACGCAAGCGAATTTTATTTTCATTACGTTATTTATGGAGTTGATTAAATGAATTGATGCATCTTTAAATTGCGCACTAAAACAAAAACATATTTTTGATCATCATCATTTTGATCATCATTTTGATTAATCAACGGTGTATACAATCTAACCATAATTGCAAATTAAAATTTGGCTTTATACAATTAAAATGGTCGGAACTTTATAAGAAACCTTACGAGATTTATTATTGTTTCATGAACTGACAGATTAAGTATTTTGCTTATCATAAATGCGAATAAACTCACGTTACGTAATGTACCTTGTCTTGGCAACGTTATCATTATCATCGTCGTAAAACCAGACGCGGTCGTTTCTCAAAACTTGAAATCCGTCTGACGCAATAAGAAATGTCGTAATATTAAATTTCGATTGATTAACCCTTCGCCCGTAAACTGGGTCATAAATGGCACAAGCCGAAATTCAAGATAGAATACCGCCGAAATGAAAAGGGGGGGGGGGCTTGCCGTCCCTCGTAAAAAAAGTAGGTAGTGGGGAGAACTCATGCCCAAAGTTTCGTTGGAATTCGCCAGTGTGTGCTTGACCAGCAGCGAGTCAAAGTGCGTCCAGTGCCACTATTGACCCAGTTTACGGACAGTGCCAGACTTTCGTGCAAGTAAGTAAAATTAATTTAACGTCATTTTCATATTACTACAGTTATTTTTAACTTATATAAGTGATATTTTTTTATGATTGTGTATATTATATATACCTATAACCTCAAAATTTGAGTGGATGAAAACACGTGTAAAAAGAAATTACATGTACTTTCAGGATACAATGGATGATCAAGCGACAAATATCAGATATTATTTACGAGAAAGACGATTTTATATGATTTTTTAATAAAATAATGTAAAAATTACGTTAAAAGTCTTATTTCTCCTTAACCCGAAAAAGGCCATTTTCAATCCTCAGAATAATTATACTTTTTAAAAATGACCCATATACAGAATTTTTTTCTTGAAAGTACACATATTTAACTATAAAACCTCGTTGGAATTTTTTATTTTGATTTAAAACTCAATGAGATATGATTTTTTTAATAAAAATGGATTTTTATCAATTTTTTGCATAAAGAATTATTTATAAACAATTTATCTTATAATGAATCGCTAAATAAACTTTGGGATTATAAAATAGGATAGTATACAAGTATTACAGAATTTTTTCAGATTTTTTGAACACTATTTACTAGGTCAAAATAACGACAGGACATTTATGACCCAGATTACGGACGATGCCAGTCAAATTATAGTTTACGGGCGAAGGGTTAATCATCCTACTCACATGTCACACATGTCACGCACAAGTAAACATTAACGGGCGTGGTATTTTCCATTACGTGAGGAAAGTGTATGAGTGCGATAAGGGAATTACGATTAAATTATTTCACAAAAACAAGAATTAACAACAATATACACATATATGCATACAGATGCTTTATAATAAAAATAAATTATTAAACACGTTTCTTTTGCATTAAATGTATTATTAATATATAAATAAAGAAACGTAACAAATAATATAAATCTAGAATATTTTATCCTCAATAAATACTTATTCAATTATATAATGTTTTAACAGAAAATCTCTCTCCGTACTCGATAATCCGAATGTTCACAATTCCATCATTGATACAACATATTCATACCTGTTCATATAATCCGACACATTTACGACGTTCTCTTATCTTAAATTTATTACCAATTTATTTTTTATTTTGCAAAAATAACTTTAATTGACTTTAATAAAATAATGCGAGTGCAGAGATCACGCTGAAAAATGAGAGTTGTTAAGTTTGTTTTTGTGAATTTTAAAATCAAATATCTGCGGTTACACTCATGTTTCCTTTTGTGCGTGCGTGCGTGCGTGTGTATGTGTGTGTTTGGAAATCGGAAACTTGCAACCATTACGAATATTTTTTTAAAAAGTTTTCCATTGAAATTCTTCGTTAAAAATATGCGAAAGGCTGGAGGTAAATATGATGATTTCGTAGAAAATATTTATAACGTACCGTCATATTGCTACGTGCTCATTAAAGTCTCATCTCTCTCGAGCAAATAGAAAGATTTGAATTATGAATATAACGTGTAAATCTACAATGCGTTATCTACAAAAGGAATAGGCCTTTTCTCGACACAGATATGCCGCGGACCAACGAGAAAGCATAAAAGTTCGTCACATGATGTGTAAAGTCAATACGTACACCCACGATCGATACACGCAAGTTATTTTTACGATAACCGCTTCATTTATTGGATCGATAACCTTCAATGACTGACATTATTATTAGAGACCTTAGGGAATACGATCTAAAAATAATTCGCGGCGTTCAAATTTGTACCCCGCATTTTTGCAGAACAGAAGTGGCGAGCCGTTCGCGTCGCCTGAAATCAAGTTCCAGCACGAACTTGAAATCAAATAACTATATATTAATATTAAATATGTGGAAGAAACATTTTATTTCGCCTTTTGCCATTACTGGTTAGATAAGAATGTTCTTCTACTATACATATCAATTTGAAACAATTATCTTCATTGCCACGATCATTGTTACATTTTTAACAACTGAATATTATATAAATAATTCGCAACGTATTTATGAGTATGCACGCACCAAGTATTCGCTGGGGGAGCTTGAATTGTTTGATAGGTGCGGCCTTGATGAAACTGAAACTCCCATCCAATGTTCGTACGAATCCGACTCAGGCGTACGATCTCTCAACTATCACGGAAGTGAATCGTTTGAATACTCTCTGACGCGTCGTCGGCAAGAGTCGATTTTACTGCACGATGCAACATACGAGCATTCACGTTCGCGCGAGAAATGCAAGCTCTTCGTAACATGCGGCGACAATCAATTGCTAAGAATTGATTGTTTCGTAACGTAGCCACTTCCGCTCGCGAATGTGACAGACAAGTTTGTCGAACGATATTGCGGGGATGTTTATTTATCACCGATGAAAATCTTCTCGATTCGTATACAGAGTATCCAATATGTTAAGATTATATATGTAACTTAACATAATGTGTGTGATAATCTGATGATATACCTATATCAAGATGTGTCTGATCATGTTTTTAATATTTTAGATTTAAACATTTGTTTCCGCATTATACTTAAAAATAGTGAACATACTGTACGGCATGAGCTACAATCATTTTTTGTTTATCGCTTTATGAATAAATCGCTATGCAAATTTAATGGCTGAAGCTGAAAAGTGTATCCCTGATTTCATAATAAAAAGACGACTTGCAACTTGGTGAGAATCTTCCTAACTCGTCGCAAAAGTCGTTTTCTTATTCATAGACTCAAACGCCTGCATAACGAGTTCTCCACGAGAGCCGATCGATTTCAGTGAAGCTTGTTTTTGCACTCAAACGTCGATAAATTATCGCAAATAACGTGCGAAAGCAAAAATAACGAGCAGTTAAAAATATCGAAAGTGTCTGAAGCGCGCTTGTTCACTCTTGTTTGTAAATACGCCAAATTCTTTTCGCGAATAATATATATATATAGATACCTGATTCGTACGAATTGATGCTTTATAAGCGCTGATTATTTTATCTCTGTCAACGTAAAAATATTTCGTGGGCCCTAATAAAGGCGACATTGGTGTCTCTCAATCTAATGGAAAACAATAGATGTCCGTTTTGCCGCGATGAAACTTTATTTCCATCTTTTCAGAAGCAGACGACGCGACGCGTTAAATGTGCAACATGCGAGTCACGTCTCCCTCGATACTGTTCGAAATGGAAGGAAAACACGAGTTGGCTGTCTGATAATAGCGAGCACCTCATATTTTCTGCATTCTGAAAACAGCGAGGTCCCGACGCGCCACATACAGGAAATTGGAGCATATATAGGGTCTCGGCGCCGCGCCGGTTTAACCTGCGCATCAGGATTACAATGGATAAGTATGGGGTATATCTAAACGCGTAAACAACACAATAGAGATAGAAGGAAAAGCCTGTTTCTGAAGTAAAATCAGAGCATAAAATACTGAAAAAAATATGGTAAAAATAGTAAAAATTGCGCGCGCGCGTTTTATTCTTTTCTTTCAGGAACAAGACAGACAATAAAATTAATTAAATTTTAAGCTAAGAATGCATCGTAAGCAAAAACAATACTAAAACTAATCGGAAATGTAATTTTTTATATCACATATAAAGATTCTAAATATATATAAATTGCAATGCCAGTTATTATTTGATTATCTAAACACGATAAATAAGGAATTTCTTTGTAACCCTTTCAGCTTTCATCAGTTGTCGTATAATTTAGAAAAAGATTAAATTAATTTCTTACTGCAAGACAGTAATGTACATTCTTGCAGATCACTAAACAGACAAAGTGTAATAAGTTCCTTATATTTTCACCAGACTGCAGCACGTACAACCGGGAGGATTAATGCCATCATGGCTCGCATTCACAAGGAGACTTCAAAAAGATAACTTATCGATTCTCTTCATTTTTTTCTGGAAATAAAGTATTTGAATTATGTTAATAATTATGTGATATAAATTATGAAAATATTTTTTTTCTCGTATAATGTAGAAAAATATTTTATTGCTAAGTGCCCAATAGCATTAATACTCCCATATATGCAACAGCCAGAATTACAATAGATGATATAAAAAGATATACTCGGGAAGCTAAGCTTCATCTAATTATAAACTCGACGTTATTCAGATAACATTGAGGTAAATATTTTTAATAATATCTCGTCAAGAAAAGATTAACTCCAAATTAGTCTAAAAATCTGAAAAGTAGTAAAACTGATGATAGTTCTGTGACACTGTGTATAAAGCCTCTCTAAATGTACGTTAGCTATGCTAGCAGTACATGCATATGCAATAATATAATGGAATTTATAATGCAAATAACTACTTCAGACACTGTAGCTATTTAATTAGCAAACAGAAAATTTTAATGAGTACCATAGGAGATATATCTTACAAATTTACAAGGGATGTCTGACGCTTCCACGTACAGATAATGAGAAATGTATATAATAGAATCTCAAAGTTCTTGATACACACATGGAATGAGTGCAAATTTCAGCCTGACCTTTCCAAACGACATCCTGGGTACTTGAAGGTGCACGAGAAAACAAAAATAAAATTGTAGCAGCCAGAAATTGTGAAAGCTCTTGAAATTATAATATTGTAGATATATTTACCGTAACGAGATATAAGAATTTCTAGAGCAGATAATCAAACATTTGTAACTCTTCAATTCTAGTTTTGTGTTATAATATATATATATATTATACTATACAGTATTGAACTCTCAAACAACTATTTTAATTATCTCTACTTGTATCAATATTCTGTATGTTCAGTTCTTTAAGAAAAAGAATTGCCGTCAATATTTGTAACTCTTCTTTTTTTCTCACAAGCAGAAAAATTATTAAAGTTAACATTATTTCTATAAGATACCTTATCTTAATGAGTCTAATGACAAGATTTAAATACGTCATTGAGTAATTGAAATTCTTGTTTTAGTAAGATCCAGAATATTCAGATCTAAATGTGGTATTGTAAAGGAAACGTTTCTATAGCAAACCACACACTAAAAGAACCAGAAATGAAAGTTTGCGATATTTCATAGCAACCACTATGGACCGCATGAAGAAAATTCAAACCTTGACTGACGCTTGTCTCGACAAATGAGCCAGTCAGGTGCAAACTGCAAGTCTCTTCGCCTCCGCAACCACGCCAATATGGACTCGAGCACCTGTGCAGTCTGCGAAGGTGCGTTGCAGCTTGCGTGCATGATACGTGCGTACATTGCTATATTGGTGTCGCGTGCACACACATACCTACACACACACAAGCAGCGACGGTGAAAGGAAACCATGGCAGCAGCGAAAACGCAACGTTACACGGTTGACAGGCACGCGGCTTGGCTCGGCTCGATTACTTCTCGCAGGTTTTTCTTCGTTCGTCCGTCGCAAAGGCGGAGAGACTTGTAGCTTTCGTAATATTGGAAAGTACTCGGCACATTGTCCCTTGAGACTAAGATACAATAATAATGTCAGGTTTCCGGTATATTCGCCACAGCTTCAACGCCCTGCGACGATCAACGAAGAATGCAGCTCTGCAGACGAAACGAAGAATGTTCAAGAATGATAAAAAACAAAATTTTCTTTCTGTGAATATTAAGATTTATATTTTGATAAAATATGAGATATGATTGATAATTATTTCAATGCAGCTTATAAAAAAAAATGTTTTTCGTTTGTGTGCGATTTGATTAGTATCGTTACATATCTCAAGTTAAAATTAAAGATTGTTTATATAATTGTCATCTTTTAGAACTGTCCGAATTAATCGTAGGTTTTAATCGTTATCATTGCCTATTATGTATAGCATATTATTACGAATTAAATATTACTATTACTATTACGAATTAAATATTCAAAAATCAATTAGATTCATTCCGCAAACGTTTATATAAAATCAACTGGTTAACAATCGGATTTTGTATTACTCTACTCTTGTAGGAAATACTCTACAAAACAACTTCGGAGAAACCCTGACTTTCCTCTTAACAAATACATATTCGAGGAAAAGATGTGATAGATACGAGATAACTTAATTAAGACTTGGATAAATATCGATTGAAGTGACTCAAAAAAAGCGCAAAAAAATAACGTACATAGAAACGTATATAGAACGTATATAGAAAAGAACGATAACGTATATAGAAAAGTATAAAATAACTTTTAAGAGGAAAATAATCATACCTTGAAGAAAGAGAAGAATAGTAAGCTTTTTTTCTCATTATACCTACTTTAGTTTAATCTATACATTTTTGAGAATCATATATCTATTGAATGTGTATTTTATAAACCCAACTCCATATTTTATTTAAATTTAATATCTTGCAAAATATAATTAATTATACGTCACGTAATTGTTTTTCATATCTTCGCAAATTAATGGAATTAATAGATAATATTGTTCAACTCTCGAATTAAAATGTTACATAAAATGCGCGCCGGTTTGTGAGAAATAAATCCATAAGTTAACGCGTGATTATATAGTATATTCTCTATGTAGCATGAACCCACGAAATTATTTTTCCTCGAACCAAGAAAATTTCCGAGAGAACGTTTATGACCTCACTCTCGAGATTGACGTGATCGTATATTATACGTTTAATAACGGTTTCCACGAAATAAATTCAGTTTTTTTATTACGTTTCATTGTTCGTACAATATTAAAATTAATCTGTTGCAACGTAACCATAAATAATATAAATAACCAGCAAAAATTTGTTGATAAGAAAATTTTATAAAGTGTAATTGATCGCGAGTGATTAAAACAAAATGTCTATTTATATTATCATTTCAAGTAAAAGTACTCGCAACAGTTAAGTATCTATGATATAGTCTTTGCGGAAAAGAGAAGAAGAAAACTCTTAAGCCGTCACTTTCTCAAGCAAGTACAATATTATCGATCATTCTCCACTCCTAATTATCAGACTCAATGGTCGATTAAACTTGACACAGACCCTGGTTATTTGATTCTCCGCGCGACGTATTTCGCGCACCTGCCGCAAATAAACGATCGATATAATCGCCACATTTATTCAACTTGTTCACTCGTACGGGCACACCGATTTGTTTCCTTTTTTTAAGTCGTTATTATCCGCAGATGGCAAACTGGTTTCAGTATTTTCAGCGGATTGCGCGCATTTCGAGCTCGCAAAAAGATACGGTAAAATATAGGTATATATTCCTCAGTTTGTTAACTATTACGATTATACTGAATACATTTTTAATAAATTCCTACACACAATTATTATGCAGCTATAGGAGCTGCGTACGTCTCCGTATCACTATATAACGCTATAACTCGACGCTCGACGCAGTCAATTACGACAAGGAATCGTCACTCGGCGTGAAAAAGTCGAAGCGCGAATTCGTGGTTGTGGGGGAGAAACGCTCGCGGCAGAGAAAGGCTTGGGTAGTATTCAATAGTGTTTTCTTACCTGAAGCCTTACGCGCGCCCTGGAGTAGCGTTTAAAGTTGGCGTTAAATCTGGAGTTGGCGTTTGACGAAGGAGGAGGCACGTCATAGTCGTTCCTGGATATACGCGTAGACGGTGGAACGATGGGATGGCCGTTGGCGACAGTAGGAGTCATCGTCGAGGCGTTCGTCGAGGGTGTATCTCGATGGCTCTTGGTACGCCGCAACAATCGGCGCACCGTGTTTTTCACCGTCGCGGCGATGTGCGTCCCGCCTCCGCGTTCGCCACCGCCGCCACCACCGCCACCCTCATGATGACGATGATGATGGTGCTGGTTCATCGTCTTGTTGTAATCCACCACTTTTTTGACTCGTGTCGACGTGGGCACGGGTGCCACCTTGTGGCCACCCGTTTCCATCACGTACATCGTGTCCACGTGCGGAGCAATCCTGCTGGATTTCTTGCCGTACGGCCGTTGAACGATGACGACGAAGACCGCCTGCACCGGCCTCTAATCGACCAGAGAGCCTTCCCTTCTGTCGTGAAATGGAACGCCCTGCCGCGAACAGGCTTCACCGTTCGATATTGTGCACCGAAATTCCGATTCCCAGATGCGACTTGACGATAAAGAACCGCGGTTTTCCGCAAGAAGAAATTTCTTTTTTCTACATACGTTTCTGAGAATGTATATTATTCTGTGAAAGGGGTTGTGTATACTTATAGATAGCTCTGTTAGATCTCTTACACAATTTTGATATTAGGATATTTTTCGTTTTGGAAATTTATATTCTTTATTTTCTTGAAAATATTTTTTTCCTCTCAAGTGCTCTCTTTTCGTTTATTCTTGTAATTTTGCTCCTAATGATGTAACGTTTGCCGTAATATCTTTTGGCGATGACTCTATTTTGCTCTCGTCGTAACCGCTCTGTTACTCTTCGGTTACTGCTGCGCGTAATACGGCTTCAAGACACTTTTTCGGAAAGCTAAAATCGTATTGTGAATCAGAACGCATTTCCGATCGCAAAGTTTTAAGTATCTTTGTTACCACGGCGAGAGAAAGTTGGTTCGATTCTTCGTTCCTTTCACAATTCCTCTCTGCTTCCCCTGCAACATTTACTACGAGATCTCGATGCCTCTTGTTTTCTAAGCGACAGAGAGAGGATATCGAGCGCAGCTGCAGACCGTCCGATAATTTTACGCGCTCTACGCGCTTAAGTCACTTCCACGAAGCGCGCAAAATCAATGCGTTCGAAAGGAGAAAGCGATATAATTTGTTTTTAACAAGTCACGATCACTGGGCAATTATCAATTAAAATTAATTTATCGAGCTTCGATTTCTTCTTCCGGCGATTTTTCAAGATATTTCTTAGTCACTTTTCTCTATAATACAATTCTTCATCGATGCGTCCTTAAAATTTTTCAGTTCTCAACGGTCGTTCAACTCGTTCGCCGTGGTAAATCATCCAGAGTTTCGCGTTGAGCCAAACTTTCGAGCAATTTAACCGTGACGTGGCAGAACAAAGTTGCCGCTTGTTAAATTGCGACCTTGCGGATTGTAGCGGTTGCGCGCGTATCAACACTTTCAAAATCAGTTTACAATTCACCAGCGATCGCCCAACAACTCCTCTCGCGTATCGAGCTTTCGTAGAATAAATCAATTTTCAACGATCACTTCTCTCTCGACCTTCACACTGTGCTATCTGCGGAAATGAGTCCAGGAGTTTGACAAATTTTCGAATTCTCACGTCACTTCGGCGATTGCGATTCGACATTCGCGACACTTTGGGCAAATCGATCTTGCCTCGAATGTCGTAACGCAAACGAGAGACAGGAGAGCTATCTCGCTTGACTATAATGCGATTACTATCACGACGATGGCGGCACGACGACGACGAAACGTTACGCGGTTTCCTCCTTCAATCGCGACGTGGAGCGGCGGTGATTAATTTTGCGCGCGATGCTGTTCTATTGGTGCTGCTTCAGCGAGCGTCACGCCAGTTGTTTGCGCGAATTCGGTCCGACGATAAGTTTTACACGAACGGTGTGTTGCTCGCAGATGTTGCTGCCGAGGTTGACGTCCCCGGCAGGTGGATGACGTGAATTTCTTTATCGCGATCCTCAAATATTTAAACGACTTACTGCAAACGTCATATGCGATTTAATGTAGGAGTAATTAGGAAGCTTCTGAGAGTGAAATTAAAATTTCATTCATATTAGGAGTTGATTGGTAGAAGTTAAATGTTGATCGACATATGATAGATCTCTTAATCTGATGATTATATCCTGAGGAAGAAATCGCGGAAAGAATTGTGTTTGTATACTTATTGTACCTATAAATAGATATTTATTCAGTCAAAATTATTAATTAAATTCTTCATTTTCTAAATAATTAAATCGAGAGAGGGAGAATGAGAGGGAGAGAGACACACCAGGGAATTTTTTTTTCTGAGACTATCACTGATCATCTAATAAAAATAAGACATTTCTATAATTTTAGATATTTTATATAATAATACACTGAACTAAAATAATCTTATGGGCATTCCAACAGCTGTTTACTATTCAGAAGCATTCCGTTGCTCGAAGAAAATTGAAAAATACTAGGTCTACACAGTATCGTCTCAGGGAACCATAAGTGCGAATTATGAACATACCTGGATGCGTTCGTTTATCGATTTCACTCCCTAACGCCAAGACGTTAAAAATTCCCCACGTAGTGAATGGATGAGATATACATATTACGGCACGGATGCAATTAGCCGAGGGTCACTGCACCCAATGAACCTTCCCGGAAAATCACAGCGAGAATCGCATTACTGAGGCCGTCTGTATTTCCAAATCTATCCGAAGCAGGTCGTCGTCTTTTCAAGCCGTAAATTGTTAATTCGTCTCGCGCGGAAATCCAGTCGCGAATGGCACAAATTAGATTTTCATTAAGGTAATATATAATGTCTCTATATACTTTTCTATAAATTCTTTATCGCATAAATTTTTAGAATTTAAATCGAAACACCGTGCAGCCCAAGAAACATGTTACAAAACTTTAAGTAAATCCATTCGAAATCACAAATCTAACTGAAAATGTGATATCATTTGATGAGATAGAAATCGATGACGTTACGGTGCCGCGGTATTAACGTGATGCAACGAACGCAGTGAGAGAATCTGTTCAAATCGGAGTGCGCTATTTCTATAATCGGAATAATTAATATACTTTATTCCGTCTATATAGGCGTGATAACGCGTGTTATATTTCTGCAAAACATGCGAAGGGAAACTCTCGAAACATATACAGACTGAATCCAAAACCTACTTTCAGCATACGCCCTAATTACAGTTTTAAAGCGAATTTAGTCTCGGTAAAAACTATCTTGCTTACGAAAGTGAAAAGTACAGAATTAATGGAATTCACATAATTTTGATCGTTAAATTTTATCGCACGTCGTTACAAATAATCGCGTGAAAAAAATAGGATAAATGAAAAGCCTTTTAAGTTGATTATTATTATGAAATAAAGTACCGAGAAAAATGTATTCTGCATAAAAATGATTTTACGCTCTTTAAACTTGCCGAAATTAATATTACTCATCAAATTACATCATCAAAATTAATTTTTCTTTTAATTTTTTTGCGACATACCTTAATAATGGAGCAATCTCTCGTAATATTAAGTAAAGTGAAGCATTGTAAATGATTATAATCTGAAGCGAGAAATGCAAGTAATGCAATAGACACAACGTGATATCATTATTATTTCCGGCACGCCCGTGAATGCCCGAAGGTTAGGCACTCGCTCTCCATTCGTAACACTAGCTAGATACAAAATGATACTACGTACTGAACTGTACTGTACAAAACGTAAAAATATTACGGGCATCGAAATGATTTAATGGTCTATCGCGGCAATATCGTTGTTACACTAAGTTGTGCCGCAGTGAACTAAATTTGCTGACGTGTTCGCTCGAGAAATTGCAAGAGAAAATCGCGAAGACTAATATTCATGGATTCGCTCTGTTCGCAATATCGTTAAAACGTTCTGGCAATCATCGATTCCGTTCGCGGCGGTCTTCTATCAGACATTAAGGCATCTAATTGAAAATTATGTAACCTCGCGTGATCTGTATAGAAAGCTACTTTGCAAAGGAGAAAGAGAGAGAACTACACGGCTCTTCAATAACGTTAATTTATTCGGGTCTTTAATGGTTATTATCTCAAAAAGAAAAGAGGAGCCCGCATCTCTTTAAATCCAATTCCATTAAATTAATCACCTGTGATCGACCGTAATCGAGCGCAAAACGATGCGTAATGTAAAAGCTCGCAAGGTCAAGGTGGAATATACATCGGAAAGTTCCTTGAAGCTTCGCGATAAGGCTATCAGTTTGACGTGTGTCCAACAAAAAAATATATAGTCTTGTAACAAACCGTTTAAAATCTAAAATTCAATATATATATACATAAAATATAAAGTACTAAAATGTATATACAAAATCTAACGCGTTTTTAGATAACAGAACATCCCATCCGTCGATAGTGCGGATAGGATAGAATTACAACGGATATCCGGTCGTGTCACGAATAACGAACGGCGGGCTTCTCCTTCGGGCGTAATCGTAAGAGGTCGACATTCCTAAGCGCGCAGCATGAATCACCCGTCATGATGGAAAGACACGACAAAACCAATAATTTTCATGTAAACACGGACGAGGGACGGGTTCTCTAGAACTCTAGACATTCGAATCAGAAATGGCGAATGTAACATGCTATTCGTTTCATAGCCGCGATTTACTACGCTGTTAATAAATGTTGTTAATAAATTAACAACATAACATCGCGATTCTATTTTACTGACGTGATATAATTCTATGAATATAAATTTAATTAAAACTATAAAAACAAAATCTATTTTATTCTTAACTCTCTTTATACATTTAAATAATAATCGCACAATAAATACCATATTAATAATTACAATAAAAATAACAATTGATACAGTGAAAAAAAAGTTTAGCTTTATAAAATTTATATAATTAGAAATCTGCGTGACGTAAATATTTGAAAGAAAAAAAAACGGAGCTGAAGATATATCGAATGTATAGAGAATTAAAAATTTCTTTTGTTCGTATGTGCTCGACACGACGACGCTCAAGGAAGGAAGGCAGTTTCTCACTAGTGAGAAGAAATTACAACGCGTCCTCGTAGATGTTTCAGGCGACGTCGCAAAGGACGGCATCGACGTGTATATGCGTATGCGCGTGCGTGTGAGCGGGTCTCCTTGAGCTCGGTAGTGCATATCTCCGTTGTACGATGCACTCTCTTTCGCTACCTACGCGGCCTGGCAGGGCGAGGCGCAGGCGAATTCCACGATATTGTTTTTTTCCCGTGTAAAGCGCGGAAGAATTCGCATTTGCGATCCATCGAGTGAGTGAGCCTTGATAGTGAGTGACCAAATGTAGATAATAATAATGAGAAAAAAATAAAAATAAGAAAAGAACAACTTCTTAATATCGTACATTGAGATGAACATATAGTGATTCACATGGTAATTTCTTGCAATACATATTTTTGCGAACTCTCAATACCGTTAATAATTATAATTTATAATACGTTTTTCGAATCTTTATAGTAAAATAAATATAATATATTTTGCAAGAGATATAAGACATAGAAAAATAGATAATAAACACAAGAAATAAGTTAGAAATAAATAAAAAAATAAATTAGACGCGCTATTGTTTTAGATTATTGATATTAGAAGTATTTTGTTCTTTCAAGAGTTGCAATGGATCGCATTCACCGTCGCTAACAGCTAATAGAATTGCGTGTTGACGCAATGGGCGTGTTGAGTCGACCGCGAAACATCACACCGTCACCACCCACCGTACAACAGAGTCTTGCACTCGCGTAGATCGCGTTGAACATCAATACGAAATACAAGTTGCATTGAGATCGATAAATCAAGATTGGATTCCGCGTATGTATATAAATAAAAAAAACTTTCATAAAATTTGACGGCCATTATAATTGGATATATTGATCATCAGCTTTCGCGTGTTATATGTTCATCTCTACTATGAAATAAAAAATTCGTAACCATACGAACCTAATCTAAAATTCTTGAAGAAATTATCATTTATCTATGTAATTTTATCCATTATTTTTAGGCTTAAATAATTATATATATTTTTTAAATAAATTAATTAATAACGATTAATATAATTTAAGCATCAATAAGGTAAACTTTACATTTAAAAAAACATTCCATATTTACTACAATTGTATAATTATACTGTATAGTTAATATTTTTTCATTTCTTTATTCAATACTCTTTTTTTTTAACAATTAAAGGTGTATTAAACAATTCTGCTCCAAACTCTTTTCACGTATGTTTTAATCATTTTTAAAGGATAAGAAATCTCGAACGATAACGGTACTTGCAACACACACTTTTCACTGGAAAAATGCGGCCATGAATTGTTCGAGACGGGAGTGATCACGAGATGCGTTTTATGCGGTCATCGGAGAATCGCAGTGCCACGACTTCCTAATAATGTTATTAACGTAAACCAGTTAACGCTATTCTTGGATGTATAGACGCGGAGAAACCGGAAAAGTACAGTGGCATAAATCGCGTGAACCCTAAGAATTTCAGAGAAACAGCATTATAACAATACTCCGTTGTGCGTGAAATATACCTACATTACGATAATGCGTATATATGTATATGGCGCCGTGCAGTTTGTTTTCCAACTTTCAAGTATTAAACGATAAACTCTAAAAGTGATAGCTCCAATCTCTTGAGATAGTAATCGCAATCGCGAGTAAAAAAAAAATTACCATGGAATAACAATGTAATTTTATAGCATAATTATCGCGAGTATATCGGCTATAATAAGACATTGGCCGTTTGCAGAGAAATAGGCTGCGTTGATAGGCGATTGAGCGAGTTAATGAAGCTAGGCGGTGCGGTAGCGCGCTTAAAAGCATCCCGATCGTCGGATAGATCGATCGATAGATCTCTTTAGTCATCCACCTTATAGTACGCGCAACGTTACGCGATAACGTTCCGTGTATCCGTTCCTCGAATGGACCTGTTGCACCTTCGAGGTGCAAATTAAAAAGCATCGCGTTGCCGCACAATGCATCATCTATGCGTGTCACGCGCCTCGGGGAATCGGCGTTGCTGCGCTCTTACGACATTCTGCTTAAATTGGTAAAACTGCAAAGTCAGAGTGCCAACTAGAAATGTAAATCGGCAAACCGGTCGTGATAGAAGAGAGGAATTCGGTTTTTTGTAACACCGAACACCCGCATCGAACGTGAGAGCGGATCGATACTATCGCAAAAGACTAGTCAATTGTCTTTAGCAGACGTGCGCGAGAAGCCCGATGGAACGATATATATAGGGGTATTTCCCCTATATATGAGTAAGCGATTGCTCTAGAAATACAAGAAATGAAAAGTTGTTACGTTACCTCTTGTCGCAGAATATTGTGGAAATCTCTATACTTTCATATATAATTCTTTTGTCTCTTATTGATTTATTTTATGTACATTTAATTTATTTCTTTCATTACATTTTTCTCGGATTATTTATTCGTTTAAGTAAAATTGTTCTTTGAAATCTCGATTTCAGGTTTTATAACGCGTTTTAGAAATTTTTCAAGACTCTTACTCATTTTCGTATTTGATAAGCAATCGAGCGAGTCATTAGTATTCATATTTATATAACACATTCATCGTAAGAACATCTCGAATCCGATTCCAACTATGATACGCAATTTACTTCTGCATAAAATTTCTATTCTTTTTTAATTTTCTTTGTTAGCTAAACAAGGAAGTGGATGCTTGTTGAATGAGTAGTCATGTTCGACGAATACGACATTATTCATTGTCAATGAACAGTGTCGGAGTATCGAATCTCTTTTATACTAGCATACGATTCCCGACGAGCGCTACGATGAGCTGCTCCGGCCTTAAGACCGGAGCTTGCCAATTGTTGGACCAATGTTTACATCGGTGGTATTAATATCAACGGAATAATACGCCGGCAGGCACGTGTTATCCCTCGACAACCAACGACGTCACCCCGGAATACGCGCGTCATGCGCGTTTTCCAAAGAGATCAACATCGTTCGCCGCGTCGGCTATCGAAAACAAGATATCTCACGGATTACGGCATACTATACACGTACGAGCAACAAACAACCGTATTATCAGAACGAGAAGCGTCGTCGGATGCGTAGAATCGTTCACAGTGCACCATCACATAGATAAAATCCACCGATTTCATACCGTGATGACTGCAGCGAATCGTCCTTTCACTTTCCGTACAAAAAAAAAAGAAATAAAAATACATTACAAGTTTCCGCTCTCGTCACATCCTCGTGCCGCCATGTGGCCGAACAAAATAGAGAAGAAGCGGAGAACGAGCGGTATGCGGAAATTAATCGTCGGAAATATGGATAGTCAGAGAGGAAAGTACGCGAGGCAAACAAAGCTGTATAGCGGGAGTCGGGAGTCGGGACAGCGAAGTCCGCATCCTTGACATTTCGCTCGATTGACACACGTGTGCGTCGTTCAGGCGAGATGTCGCGTACGCGTCTAGTTTTGCTAGTTCGATGACGATGGCGATGTATCGGTATATGGCCACTATACGCAACGCAAACACACCATTGGAGAAAAGGGCTCCAATTTCGCGGAATTGTTCATCGACGCGTTTCTCTCCTCGCGACGTATCGTGCCGTCTATCGAAGCACGAGAGAGGAAAAAGTCCGGTCGTCGTGACACCACATATACACACTGGCAATCGGGCTCAACGTGCTGCTCGATCGCGAGTCTCGTGCTAACTGAGCGCGTCGAGCGGGGATACGCGAGCTCTCTTCGTTGCTGGATCTTGCCAGCGAGCGTGATACGCGCTGCTCCCGCCTCCCGCGACTCCCGCCCGTCCGCCGGTCTCTCGCTTTGCTCCACATGTCTGCGTGCATGCGTGTACACTCACACATATTGCGGCCGGGTCGGGGCAGACTCCTCAATCGGGCTTCGGTGAGATCACGAATCGTTTGCGCATGAAATTGATACTGGTCGAAATCAATAATTTCAATGAACGTAATCGCAATTAAGAGACGACATCGCGCAATCTTTTCCTAGAAGCGAAAAGACGAACGGCAAATATTCGTGCAAACGTATGCTGCAATCTCTATCACTTATTTTCGCTGTGAAACGATGAACTTTTATTGGAAGAGAGCCACGTGAGAGCGACATGAAAAGATAAAAGAGAAGTAGACAAGTTTTTACTGACAGATACACGATACATGCTTAAATCTCGATACGCGTGAAAATAAAGTATGTGTTTGTTATAGCGCCAAGAATAAAAACCAAGTAATATCACAAAAGGATTTCAGTTAAATGTCAATAATCATACCAAATGTTTTAATATAAACATTAGCTATTATCATCAACAAATGTAATGTTTATCACTTATGGGTCTTTTGTTTTCAGAGCTCCAATTACCGTATGACGTATTTTTCCTATTCTCACAGAGAATCAAAAATAGACCTCATGTTATATTTCAAGCCTCAATCATATATATATATATAATATATATAGAAAGCGCAAACATATGTGTGTATATGTTCACCTCTCGCTTGATTCTCTTTCCTGTGTGCATTTTTTATCTGTTGTCATAATGATAATTGTTGTGTATATGTATCGAGAATGAAAGGACTCTGATATGTTTAAGCGTGACGATAACCTATCAATTTGCCGTCGGTCATCAACGAAACGCAATAATAATCATACGCACGACAAAACAAAAATAGCATACACGAAAGAGACTGTATTATGGGTTTACATCACTTTTCGAAGAATTCTTTTTAAAAAATAATCAATTTTTTATCATTCTGTGTCACTTGTGATTTATAATATCAGCATGTAGATTACATCTCAAATTATCTTTTGGACGTTATTTGGAATTAAATTTGGTACAATTAAGTGGGTCGAGTAAAATTTCATACTATACTCTGGCGAAAACCCGGAACTGACTCGCCATTTCTCATGGATCCAATACTACCTAATTATAATTGTTTTGCCTACAAAGTCTGCGAGTCAGAAAGCGCGCGAGAAATCTCTCAGAATACAACTGCGCGTACTTTTACAAGTTGCGCGCTTTGTGTATGTCGCGTAACATAACGGTCCTGGTCGCAAGTGTATGTTCCTGTAACACTTTACAAAAGTATCTGTTGTATCTGATGAAGACGTATTAGAAAATAACGGGCAACCCAAAAATATCTCCACGATTTTAACATATGTGTTCTTTCGCTATTACATTCTATACTTAATTAACGTCGCGTCGATCCATCACTTGTCGTTTAAGATAACCCCAATTTTTAAAGATTGTAAACTGCAATTTCTGAAATCGCTGAACTGCGTTTGTCCACAGGTTAAACATATGTTGACGCGTGCAATGATAACGATTAAAATACTAATAATTTGCGATGTTTGCAAAACTCATAAGGGTAGGGCAGAAACTCTTTATGTAATTACGTGACGGCATGCATAACTATGTGCGTATAAACACACGAGTTAACTTATTATAACGAAGATTCAGAATTCAAAAAAGTGTTAATTTTTTCATTAACAGTCGAGACGTAGAATGCAAGAATTGCAGCAATCATTACACGATGGTAAGTACTGAACGCTTCGCGTTTACACAATCATTGGGCAAGACATATTATCTGTGTAGGTGCGCTCGCATATTTATGCGTGAATTCTGCGTGCATTTATACAGTGTTTACACACCGAACGTTGGAGTCGAGTCGAGCGAATAGAAATTAAGCGCACCGCGGCGCGCAATCGCTCCTAGATGCCACTAGATGCGTTCGTTGCACAACGAACGCATCAGTTTCAGAGCGAGAGAGAGAGAGAGAAAGAGAGAGAAGGCGCGGGGGAACTTCGGATAGCGGGGTAGGCAGAAAGGATCCGGTGGTAGGAGGCGGATCAGAGAAACGAGCGGACGGATCCATTAGATTAATTGACTTTGGGAATTGATGCATGTAATCCAACACGATGTGAGCCTTTATACTGGCTGTGCACGAGGATCTCTCGTGGATTTTTAATTCTCGGATGGACGCGTTTTATTTCACAAGCACCGTTCTCGACCACTTGGGACCTCACCGCAACTAGTATCCTTTACCTAGTGTCCTATCCTAATTTATAGCGGTCAAAGTATCGAGCCATCAGCAGTAACATTATTATAATGAAATTCTTATAATAATATATCAGAAAGCGCCGGAGCACTTCCGTTTTGTTAAAATTTTATTGGAACATGTTTTATCCACGCGTAAACGTACAATTTCCTGGATGTAATTAAATGGAAGAAAGATAGTAATCTCTATGTTTGATAAATCGTACACAAAATGTTGTGATTTCTAGCTGTATAATTAGACATTTTATCTTGTTGAATTAACTTATAAGGAATCCGAACAGCTCAAAATTTATCTTGAAATTAAATTAATAGTGATCAATAGCCGTTCTCAAACATCGGTGATCGATAGACTACGCGGTAACCTTCGAAGAGGGTTTAAAGTGGAAAGTTCGGGTCGTAACCTTCAATAGTCGAGAACTTTCTCAGAATATAGACGGAGTATATCTTTTCACGGATAGAAAGTAATGTTACTTGAGGAGAAAATATATACGCGTCCGGCGTGATAACACGACATTGCATTGAAGTCGCCAATAAAGATCTAATAAAAAAAAACTGTCTGGACACATGTGTGAAGATTCGGTCATTAACCCATTTGCATCATCGATGAGCAACGATCTGTCGTACCAGCTATCAATTGCCAAGTGAATCGGGCCATCGACAGTTTCACCATTTCGCCGCACTTTCAATTTATATTCTCGTTATTGTAATTTGATTAATGCTTTTTTATCCACGATTTCCTATATAGTAAGATTTTAAAGCATTACCTAAATATATTCATTAGATTTTTATAAACTTTATTATTCATATTAATTTAATCGGTGTTAATAAAGTGATCGGATCTGGAGTGAAAAGATAGATCAATCGATTGTGATTAAATTTCTCCTTGACATATTCCCTTTATATCCACCAAGAAAATCAACCTAGTTAATGCTCGATAGTTACGCGAACAGTAATTAAAACTATATTCAACTTCAACCAGCTTTACTCGCCGATCGTGCAACAAGTACAACGGCAGAACGTTGATGGGGAGGAAAAAAAAATAGCGGCATGTGCGACAAGTTCTGGATTTCGCTCTAACAGCGCATAAAGATTAACCTAATTAACCCGATCGTCGATTATACAATCATGTATGTTTAAAGTGCGACAGCAAAGTGCTTTAGTTTGAATATAACGCGAATTGCAGAATGCAATTTTCCTTGTGTGTAACACAAGGATTTTTGCGTAATATTAAAGATAAAAGGCTTATTAAATGGCTTATTAAAGGTAAGGTTAAGATCTTAACAGCCTTGTAGTTAGCATGCCTCGTATCCGGAAGTTACATATGTAAAAAAAGTGCTGAATATTATGAATAAAGATTCAGTAAAATATAAAAAAATTAATAAAAAAGCAATTGCAGGTTGAAGGCATGCAAATATTCATGTTCGCGTAACAGATTTGTTAAAAAATTTGCGTACACTACATGTTTTTATTATTATCCGGTGATGTGTGAAATACTTTTTATTAGTTCCTGATGATAAATCGCGAAATAAGTCTGTCATAAAAAATATCTCTCATGTAGTTTTCTATTTATTAAAATTTATTATTATACAAAACGTAATTTAAAAAAAAATCATTTATTATGAATATATGCGTTTACGATTAAAAATCTTATTTTAGTCAGAATATTCTTCTTTAATTATGACTCTAGGTCGATAACATAAACGTTTTTAGAAACTTGTTCATGTCTTGACACCTAACTTACGAGAAGATTCAAGAGGATTGAATAAATTATATTATCGATATGACCCTAATGGCTCGCATCTTCTCAGGTATATTATTGTATGTACGATATAGCAAATAAAATAATTGAGCAATTAAACTATAGAGATTTGATTGGGGTATCTTCTGTGTGATAACATTACTAATTATTATATAACAATTGTACATTATAACAATGTTCTAAGAGATTCTCATTCTAATATAATATATACAACTAAATGTTATCAGATTACGCATCAATAGAAATTATCATTAACACGTCAGAGACAGCAAACTGGTTTTTACAGTTCAACCACGAAAGCATATTCTCATATATGTCACGTTATCCATAGCTATTTGTTGTACTTCACTGCACCGCATTGTCGAGGAAAGCCTTGATTCCTATCAACTGTGGAAGGTTACTAAGATCACTGACTTCCTCTTGACCACGTATACTAAAGGTCAAACTAAGACGTTTGACGAAATATTTACAGAATTATTCAACGTATTATATATTTTAGGGAACTTAAATCTAAAAATGTAAACAAGAAATCGTTTTTAGAAGTTAAATTAGAGAATTAATTCTTAATCGCGTATTTATCGCATTGTCTTGTAATTTTATTCAGTTAATGTCCAATATATATTTCACTTTTTATGCGTGTATCGCTATGACGACGGTTCGTAAATGGTTAAAAATATTGGATTTTTTTGCTGGGACTTTTCTTGCACACGATTGCAGTTCGATGATTTACGATCTTCGTGAGAATTGGTCAATCGTAAAATTTCGTTCTATTCAGTTTCGAAAGTGCTAATCGCGATACGTGGCCGCGTTAAAACCTATCTGAGATTTTACAACAATAAATCCTACTGATGGAATGAATATGAGCGGTCGGTTGAATGTAAAACATGAAATCTGGGAAATAAGATTAACAAAAAATGCGAGATTAATTCGATGTAAATTCTCGCTCACCAATACTAAAATTAATACTTATATATATGTATATGAAGTTTCATAAATTGACATTAACAAATTGGAGAAAAATCTACTTTAAATATTTATCAAATAAATTATATTGAATTATTGAAAATTGTTGAAAAATTAGTAAAATAACGTCATAATAATTTTTTTTTTAAGAAGATAAAAGGAAATTAATAGTAGTTTCCAGAGATTTTCACAAAAAAAGAATCTCGTTTGTTACTTTTTTTTCGTTTCTCACTCGTTAAAAAGAACCTTTAAAAAAACATATTTTTACAGTTGCACTTTTGCCGAAATGTAGTTGTGCAATCACGTGCACTATCATTCTCCTTCATTCCCCTCCCCCCCATTGTCTTCCACGGTGAGATCATGCTAAAAGTGATGTCATATAAACAAGTGGAAGATACCGGCTCTTGACTAAGGCTCAATGATTACGTAAAGGATGATTATGCTTGATATTCAGATGTAGTACGTAGAAAAAATAAATTTGCACTTTGCAATTCACACGTGAAAATTAAATCGTCGTGTGGTTTATTACGATTGTAACGAACAATACGATTATCGTGGATTATAACGAGAATCCATTTGCATCCATTGTTATTGTAATAAATCTGTTTTGGGTCAATTTTATCGTCAATACAATGCCAAGGACATTTTCGGTCAATTTACACAATTGCACGAGTTAGAGGAATCGATAATTCGATGGCCGCCGATAAAACACGTGCGTGAACGTAATTTCGTCGGCGTATGTAATCGTACAGAAATTTCAGTTCCTGAAAAGAGATAAAAAGGAACAGATTTATAAATTTGCTTCAACGGTTCATACGATATCCTCCCGGAGAGATACATGTATAAGAGATGGTGCATAAAGTTAAATAATTTATTGTAAAATAGATTATCTTAGAAAACTGAAAATTTGTTAGTAGGTATATACCGCGAATGCAAAACATATGACGCGCTCGAGGATTAAAAGAGAGCATTGGTACAAAATTAATTAACCGATGGTGGTGCTAATCATAGTCCGTCCAGTTCGCGCGTACTTATTCGAACGGTAGTGCTGGCAACGATAATGCCAGCGATATTCTGGCTCGTGAATCATTACTCGCTCAGCCTTGCATAAGTTTTATTAGAAGCCGACGGCTTCGAAAGTTCTACGGAAAAAAAGTCGAGTTAGCCGGCGCGTCTAGACGATTAGGTACACCGCAACGCGTGACTCACAATTGAGTCGGAAAGATTAGTCTATCAGTACATTCGTTAGACAACAAGTCAGACGTCTTAAGATTATCAGTTCCAACCAATTCCACACATATACGTCGTCCCATATTTTAGATTTATATCAAGACTGTATTTTATTTTTGAAAATCTATCGAGATAAATCGCCAATGTGAATACGATATATTCCAACGAATATTGAAGAAATCCAGAATATAATATCATAAGAAGAGGAACTTGACTTTTTTAATGATGGAATATTGCAAAGCAACTTTTCGATCGTGTTTTTATTCAGATAAATGAAATAAAGGCAAATAAAAAAAATCAGAAAAAAAAAACAATCAAAGATCACCCAGAAAAAAATTATGTATGATGTGCCTAATTCTAAGTTTTCTGGTCATAAAATATAAATAGTTTTCAAATATTGTTTGATAGAGATCCATGCGAAGAGATAGCCTTTTATACTTTGTTGTGTTTGAAGTGATACAGTTTCTAATAATATATTCTTCTCATGTTTTGAAGACTAATTTATTCAATCATCTTGAATCTTCTCGTAAGATAATATAATTAGTACCGCATTTAGCGTCACCAAGAGCCGAGGAGAAAGTGTAAGAAGAAATGTCTGTTGTATCTGATTTTTATACGAAGAACCTTCAGGACTTTCAGCTATATTATTGTATTATTAGATTTCAATTTCTTAGAAAATGTCATAGAATACCGTCCCATTTGAACGAGGCTTAAGATCGACCGCAGCACGTCTCGTAGGTGGAAACGGTGCGGTTGGCTTCGAAACAATCGACATCTATCGCTCTTCGACTGCGACCGGAGCGACATTGCACGTGGAGGACAATAGATCCCCGGGCCCCGGGTTCGATCGAGAATGCCATTTATGGCGTCGCCGCCGCGAAGCAGGCGGTCGTCCCTGTCCTCGAGTCGTGGCTGTCCCGTGTCCCGTACGGTTTTGCGAATACGAATAAGCGACGCACGTTAAGCATTGGCAGTTCGATACTTGCGGTATATCGATAGAATGTTTCTCTCCATACGAGCGACGGGTCCTTCCCGCATGTCAATTTCGAAACAAGAACGTCTTCGTGTCGATAAAGACCGTCATGCACAAATAGGTGTCGATTAATAATATTTTGTCAACGGTTTTGCATACGTAATAGTATTTCTGTCACTCGACATAAGTATCGTAATACATATATTCGTTAATAAATACAATACAACGTCATTCGGAAAAATAAAAGCTACGTGATAATTTTTAATCTTTCTATGTAAGAAAGTCTTCTCGCATGTTTATTATTCTTAATTAATTAATTAAATACTTAATTTGTAATAATTTTTGTTTATTATTTTTCTACCTTCTAATTCCTTCTAATTCCTTCTAATTCCTACCTTCTAATTCCATTACCGATTTTATTTTTAACTTTACTATTGTGCAGAGATTTTTCTTCTAAATCATCACCGTGATATATCTCTTTAAGTTCTCTCAAAAAATTAAATATATATCGATATAAATATATAAAAAATATATAAATCAAAGAGGTATGTATAAAAAGGAATAAGATGTAAAAAAATTAAGGTATAAATTTCCCTTTTTGTGATAAAATATATCTGGCACGACAGGAAGATCGACTGATCGCAGTGACGATACGAAGGATCGACTTTAGCCGGTGAACGTATCGGTTTTCTGATATGTCACGCGACTAATAAAATGATGTCGAGCGGCTTTGTCTTCCTTCTCGTATTACGATTACGCCAAGTCGAACGGAAAGACTGTGATCGCCATCTGGCGTACCTTTCCGCAATGCATGAAGCCATCTCATCATGAAGCGAAACTCTCTTATCGGTAGCGAGAGTGACGCGTATCGGTATAGTTAAAATATATTATATGTAGTTAAAATATATTGCATTATAAATTAGAAATAATAAGTAGCACTGCATTTTAGTATAGATGACTATTCTAAATCTCTTAAAACCCGCAGAGAGAACATATACCTTTTATTCCTAATATTTAAAAAACTGGATATACGTCCAAAATAAGTAAAAATATTACAAGCATCAAATCTCTATTTCTTATATAAGAAGATATATTACACGTTAATTCATTTTTTTTTTATTTTTTTTTTTTAGAAATTATGAGAAATGTCTCGGAGTGAAATAGTAGAATTTACAACGACAGAATCTTTTGTCACATGTATAGAGATATCTTTTCACGAGATATTTTAATCTAAAGTAATACATATCGCAAGATGCGAATAAAACACTCGCGATGCGTGGGCTAATATTTATCGCTAACGCGGTTATTAATTATGTGCGTTAGCATGCTCAGCACGCGTCTCGCATTTTCGTGACAGAGAAATTTCCTGCGCCGCAACGTGATACGATCTTGAAAAATCTTCCACGGTACCGCAATTAACTGCACGCCGTGCGTTGACGTCGTTGTACTTTAAAGACCAGTCTACGCTGTATGATTTTCGACGGTATATCGTCGTATTTGACGCTAAATGTGCGTTCGATTCATGTATCTAATCTATATTTTAGTTACATTTACTGCTAAATATTATATCCGATTTCTCTCTTTCTCTTTCTCGCTTTTATCGCGAGATAAAATTATCTCGCGAGCTAAGAACACCGTACGGCTACAGGCATTTCCAGAGCTAATAAGAATACAAGTGCGCGGACGAGAATTCGAGATAAACTAATCTTACACGTCGCATATTTTTAAGCCTGTTTCATCGGCTCGTGTACTAGAACACGAGTTACGAACGACCTATCGGACGATGCTTTCGTCGATTGAAAATCAATGACATGCAAGTGAAACGACTGAAGGTGTATTTTCTACTTTGAAAAGTAGAGTGCATCGGCCTTTTAAGCATCGTTTTGTTTAACGACGGACAAGAAGAGCACCTGTGACACTACATGACCGAATTGCACAGAGACATTGCCGGTGTCGTATCGTGGAAACGATTTCGAGTTACCATCCGAATAAACTGGAGTATCGATCCGATTATTACTGCCTCACGCTCGAAAGAGCCACCACTACCACCGTCACCACCATCGTCACTGTCGCTGCCGACGTGACAGTTCCGACGTCGGAGCGAACGTTCCTTAAATGTGCCAGCTAGTGACGATTAGCTGCATTGGCAAAATGCCGTGTAAACTAAATTCGAACGATTAAAAACCAACATTCGAGAAGACGATCGTGCCTGCATCTATAGAGCGTTCAGATTCATATAGTCGGATTCTTTAGACGCGTTCAATGCGCATATTATACGTTCGATTCCGATTTCAGAATAACAATAAGATTATTTCATGCATTAATGCACGAAATCTCGATATCATTAATGAATAATGTAACGAATAACATCTCTCTCTCTCTCTCTCTCTCTCTCTCTCTCTCTCTCTCTCTCTCTCCTCTCTCTCTCTCTCCTCTCTCTCTCTCTCTCTCTCTCTCTCTCTCTCATACATAATGCCCTGCGCGATATCGGCTCTGCTTTAATTTCGATATGCAGTTAAGTTTTCAAAAACAAAACAAAAATTATTTTATCAGTAGTTTAAAGAACTATATACACTAAATAATAATAATATAAAATAATGTAAAAACTGATTTTTATATTGGGTTCCGGAATTAAGGACTTGAAAGTTAGGATCATATGTTTCGACGAAGAGCTACATTTACGGTTCGCGTAGATCTAGTACCGGTCTCTATCGAAAAGTTCGGTAAGACGTCTGTTCCGAAGACAGTGAGAGAGAAATAGCAACAGCTTATTTGTTGCCTACAGGGAACTCGAAATTTATTGTGTCTCAAATGAAACTTTAAAGAGAATCCAATTTCTATAATAGGGTTGTATTTGTTTGCCTTGCTTTGAATTAAACTTTTTGAGTAACTTTTCATATTCACGAAGATGCCATAAAACGCTCATAATTTTTGACAAATTATAAACTTCACGTTATATGTATATATCATACCATGCCTCAGACAACACAGCTTTGTCAGAAATCGTTCTATAATCTCGATCTATAATATTTTTCGGAAAATAAACGTAAACATTTTTTTTGTTAAATTATTTTCCTGAAAAATAAATATTTCAGTAAAAAATGCGTGTAACTATTCCAAACTTTACACATATTAATTTTCGTGGCATTTTTTTAAAAGCAATTTTCATTTTTTTTCCTAAATTTTCTCAAATTTTTTTATCAAATTGCACAAAAAAAGCATGAAGTATTAGCACAACTATCATCGATGGTGGCAACCTTGCACCACAC
The DNA here is from genome assembly GCF_003070985.1 of Temnothorax curvispinosus. Classification (NCBI taxonomy): domain Eukaryota; kingdom Metazoa; phylum Arthropoda; class Insecta; order Hymenoptera; family Formicidae; genus Temnothorax; species Temnothorax curvispinosus. Next base: position 338,815 of record NW_020222909.1, read on the forward strand.
ATAATTAATAAGCTGCGCTCGATCTTATATTTATCCGCATTTCTCTCGACGGGTATGTGGTCCGCAAGGTCGTTGCTACATTTGGGTCAATCATAATCCAAGCACCCGGCGCGAAAACTGGATACCACTCACGAACGACTGCATTATCATTATGTCCGCTTCGAGAGCGTCCGAGAAGGCGATCAGGGCAAGGTGAACGGGCGAAGAAACGGGCCTGTTCTTTGATTCATTGCTAAATTAAGTCCAAATGAAGATATTGAAAGAACTTTTTCCAATCGAAATCTCTCTTTCTCTCTCTTCTCTGATTCCTTTATCAATAAAAAAACTAACGCAGATAGAAAATACAATATAACGCTTAAATTATTAACGCTTATTATCAAACTTTTATTTACCAACTAATAAAATTTGAAGCGGTAACGAAAAAATGAAGAAAAGATGAGAAAAAATTGACTAATCAATTTAATAATTAACTCTTATTACTTTCTAAAAAGAAACAATTATTGTTAATTTAAATGGGTACTATTATACAAAAGCGTGAGTCAATTTAGAAAATTAAATTAAAACAAGTTTCATATATAAAATTCTGGAATTTAAAAATGTAGTCATTATTTGATATGAATTGATTAATTTATATAGGTATGAAATATTTAAGATAACTCACAATCTTTCGAATAGATTGCCAAACCATGCCAAATAGTGCTGCTTTTCAAGCGTTATCTTATTGTTAGCTCCGATATGTTGGATTGGAATTAAGCTCAATGAACAATTCCGAGTGTGTGTAAGCGTGTAGAAACGAACTCCAGCCACATTGATGCCATATAGCTTGCGAGAAAAGAACAGAAGAAGAGAGAAAGAGAGAAACAGAAAGAAAGAACAGCCATGGGTTAAACTTGGTTGTGCACATACATGACAAGTTTGCGAACGATTCAGCGCCCATGCTATTCCGCTTGACGTCTAATTGATCGCGATTGAACGCGCGCGTCCCGTGACGAGATTGGTGTAATGCCGCATCCGAGATAACAAGAAAAACAGACGCCTTCACACTTTTCAAACGAAATAACAATCGAATACGCATTTGAGTGTGCGTGCCATGATGCTACGTTTTTGCGATACATAAATGATATAATCGCCGGTAATCGGCAATGATTAGAATGATATTATGGAAAAAAATGCCTTGGAAAGATACATTAATTTCACAAATAAGAGGCAATGTTATTGATTTTTTTTTATACTGCATGTGACATTATTTTCTTTTACTTTCCATAGTAATTTTTTACATAACTTTTTCGTTTTTTTATATTAATTTTATAATATTTCCACATTAATTTTATTTTAATTTTTTATAATATACAAATCAAAGTTGATCTTCACTTAAATATCAAGGCTATATTCTGTAACTTCAAAGTTGGTATATATATGTATATCATAAGGGATGGAAAATCTACACGATGTGGTTAAAAAAGTTAACAGAAATTTAAAAAATGTAAAAATGTAAAAAGAAACCGCACTCTCAGAAAAGAATTCTAGATACAATACTATTAGGATCGAAATAAGGCCAATCATATTTAGTATTAAAAGAAGAATATTTTAATCTTAAATAGAGGAATTCTTGAATCTAGAATAATTCTGAGAAAATTAGAGGGATAGCATCAAGATTATTTTATTCTAGATTTAAGAATATCTCTATTTAAGATTAAAATATTCTTTTTTCTAGAAGTCTAATTTAAGAATTCCTTTATTTAAGATTAAAATATTCTTCTTTCAATACTAAATATGATTGGCCCTATTTCGATCCTAATAGTATTGTATCTAGAATTCTTTTCTGAGAGTGCGTGTTTTCGTAAAAATTACCATTTCAGATAACTTGAATGTAAAAAACTTATTATTTTACTACTTATCTCAATGCACAAACAATGCAGTGTGTTCTTTTGACTTTCCGGTGAGAACGTCATTAGCGGCAGAGTGCAATCGCGAAATTACATATTGGATAAATGTGGTTACGGACGCATTCGTGATTTACAATCATCATCATCAGCGATTGCCGGACAAATGTGCAGAGAAAGCGTATCCGTAAAAAGTGGATTAGTCTTAGTTTATTAGTCAGCGTGAATCGCATTTATAAACTAGACACGAGCATACGGACTTATCCGACAATATAAATTGTCGTCATTGAATTTGCCGAAACGACGCGTCTGAGAAAGTAATTTTCGTCGATCTCATAAAATTGCATTAATACTTAAATGATGTTAATTTAATGATATTTATTTTCACAATGTTCTTCTCAATTTAATAATATAAGAAATATAAGTGTTCGTATCCTCTCTTTAGTGAACTGCATCCGTATCAAACTCAAATTACCATTTCGAAAAAATTGTCGACCGATTATAATTTAAAGTACGTTTCTTCTAAAAGATTTGATTTCAATTAGTAATCTTGCAAATACATTAGATTCAATAAGAACTAATCAAATTGTTAAAACAGTCACGTGTAAATTCATACCTCTGTGGAAGTCAACACGACAATTTAACAATTTTATTAATGATGATTATTATGTCTAATACCAATACTAATCTGATCAAACAGCTATTGTGATTTGGTGAAGTATCTAGTGAAAGAGAAGTGGTACGAGATAAAAAGATGGCCTTGCTCCGCTGTTCTTGCATCTTCCGCACGAGTGTTAACCGGGTTAATTAAGCTTATCGACGTCATTCTGCACGACTTTGGTACCGTTACATTGTGCAGGATCAGAGAGAAGATTTTAATGTTTCATAATCCGGATATCCACGCAGCTCTTCGACATCGACTTCGCGATTTATATTATTAATAAAGCATAACGTGCGAATAACAGACTGTACAACTTTCCCACTAAATCGAATCAAACCGCGGATAATAGTAACTGTCTATGATTTGCTCTTCCTAGATTATTATATTATTATCATTTCATAATTATATTACATTGTTTTTTTGCAATTTATTGCAAAAATTGCAATCGAGTAAAACGATATTTAACTACGTGACTGAATAATGCAAAAGTTAATTATTTTTAGATAAATCTATGCTGGACTTCTCATTAATTACAGAATAAAAATTTCAAAATAAAACCGTAACGGAGAACAAAATATACTATACACGAATAGTTATCTCTCATATTTCTGCAGATAATAATTTATGTCACTTATTTTCTTTATTAAACTCTCGCTAAGCACATTATTAGAATTATGCGAAAGAGTTTATACAAAATATACACACACACACGCATCTAGAGATAGCCGAAATTTTATATCCGACGACTGGATATTGATATGCTGTGCAGTGATCTGCATGGACATAAAAGTGCTCAAATGAGAGAGACTCTCATCGAGACGACCATCCGCTGTCATAATCAATTCTTCAACAGAAATATATATTCTGCGTGATATATGCAATTTCCATCGTATAAGGTTGACATTAGTTTTCATAATCCTATATCTTTGTGCAGATACTCAAAACTAAATTCTCCTTTAAGCATATTTCAATCACGACGTTATTATAATAATTTTTTGTTGAAAATAAATATAAACTTCTTTCAATAAAAATAAAAAATATCTCAGGTGAGACAAGCTTACGATTAAGCTTGTAATTAAAATGAAAATTAAGCTAAATAATTCGTTATCAAAGATAAAAAATATGTTATTAAGATAGCAAGTCTATTATTAAAATTACGGTCGAGGATGTTCCGAGACCCCTTCTCCACTATTTACGCATTAATCAATAAACCAATGTATTCATAAATGATCTATTTATACATATATATATGGTAATAAAAATCTGCACGAGTTATGCGATATATGAACATATACGTCCGCTGTCCGAATACTCTGAATCGGAACATGTCTATCTACATGATATATGGCGCGATATATGGCTAAATTTCCGTGACGTAAGTCCGATCGATTTTTGTGACGAAACTATGACGAAAACCGTATAGTGCTTTTCAACATAGACAAGCATTATTTCGAACGTCATTGCAAACAGATACAATATCATCAACCGCCAAAACCACGCTTACAATTAGTGACCGAACCTTATTCAAGGTTCAGCGATTCGGTAACCTTAAATCATCGCCGATATACCGTACGATTGTCGTCGAGCGAGCGTATAAGATATGCAATGGTCGAGTGGATACGTTGCGATACGCCGCGCCGTTGGGACACCATGAGTCAGTTATCGTCAGAGTTAACTAACAGTATAAATCAGCATTTCATATACCGTAAGATGAGATCATATGAACCTATAGAGGTAATCTCAGAGGTGCAAGCGAAAAACATTTTAGCATAGACTATAAAAAATAATTAAGTAAAGATATAACGCGTCTGTCGTAGAGATAAAAATCAAAGCTCACAGTTTTTAATAAAATTCACAAGATTAAGACAAAAATAGAATTACTGTGTATATATCACATCGTAATATTTTTTTGTGATTTTTAATGATAAAGTTGATCGTATATAATTTATAGAGTCGTCTCGTCAAAAGATAATTTTGCTTAATATCGATTTAAGAGATTAAATCTACTTTATGTTTTATTTAAGAGAGAGATAGAGACAGAGAGAAAGAGAGAGAGAGAGAGAGAGAGAGAGAGACAGAGAGGGAGAGAGAGAGAGACTATATCTCTCCTATTACACACATTCAACACATTGTAGATAATTCACATAAGCTATTCATAATGTTTGCGGCGCAAACCAGCATTAAACCAGCACAATCGAAAGTTATAACCGCGACGTTAATTACAAGCGAGGGATTAATTCGTTTGATAACTCATCGACGCTCTCACGAGCGTGAAAACGTGAAAGCTTCCTACCAGTGACGACGATAAAGCACTGGCGACCACTGCCAAGAGAAAATTCGAAAGCCGTCGATCGTGAAAACCTGTTCAGTCGAGTCATCGGATACGATTCCTGTTTTGTCCCATTCGGGACGAAATCTGGACTAGACGCGTGTGAACAAAAAAGATCTACCAGACTCGCCGGCCTATTTACGTGTCTACATACCTTTTGACCAAATCATATTCGATTTCGTATGACGTGTCAACAGTGTCAAACTAAAACCCGAATAAGTGAGAATAAAAGGCGCCTAGGCTTTTTTATAAGAATAAAGAACATTTCATTTCATATTTTCAGTGTACTCAATAATAAAGTGCAAAAAATATATCTAAAGCGTCCAGTGATCTGTTCTAGATCATTGAATGACCGCGCGATAAAATTTCGAGATAAGAAACCGTTTTTGCAAATTTTTAATTTTAATGATTATCTTTCTTAACTTAAGAAAGCGTGGATGTTGATATAAAGCAATCACCCTATCAGAGACGTCACGAAGCAACTTTGCGATACGTGTAATATCACAAGGGAGCAACATTTCGCCTTCTGCGCGACGTAAGGACGCACGCAACAGGAAGAACGTACTCAAAGTATCTGGAGGTCGCAAGAACGATAACACACGGTTTGATAAGAATTTAATGCACTCAACGATAGGTTTCGAGAATTCGCTAGGACGCGAGGTTCGCAAGAGTTTATTATATAGTTGGCTGTATAGTCAGCCTCCTAAACTCACTTCAATGAACCTTGAAAAACGCATTGCGACTACGTCATTTTTATGGGATACTTTCTTCCGTCTGCGAGCGTCGACCCATAGGCTTAACATATTACGCGTGACGAGGCACATGTTGATCGACCTACGAACGACAGCGAAACATTCCAGACCCGGAGACAATGAGAGATAATAGAACGATGATTCCGCGTGTCTAACAATAAGAAACTCGTTCCATCCGAAGTGGATAATATTGCTATGGGCTTTTCTTAGGTATGTATTCACGCCTTAATTAAATGTCGATTAAATGTATTTTAGCACTTTTTTATCATAATGCTAATAAAAATATTCCACGTTAAACGAATATAGAATTATCGAGGAAAAAAAAGACATTAAATAAACATGTATTTTAACTGTTGTGCCTAAAGCGTTTAAAAAATGTCTGCCTATTGTTTACACAATAATGAGCGTGTTGCACGAACGATTCTCTCTATACTCTATATGCACGCATGTTTTATGCAGCTGTAATGAATAGAAGTCTCGGAATTAATAAATGACCTTTGCATGCGATTTACATTACATTGTTGCGATTGCAAATTAATCGAATTTAAATTAAGACTACTTTGATTAACAACGAGATTATGACTATAATCCATATAAACTTTACGTAAGCTTTTCGTCATTTTTCAGTCAGAAACGCGACTTTATATGTCCGTACAACTTATCTTTTCGCAAAATTTTTCAACGTATTGCATTACGCAACCGAAAATTAGGGAAACGTCACGAAATCGCGTAAAAGAAAGTTCGTCGTCGGTAAATTGAATTTGCCGAGTAAATCAACCGTGGTGTTATGTCATCGCGCGTATAGTCGATCAGCCAGGGTCAATCGTAACGTATGTACTTGCAAGAGGTGACTTGCACCCGTGACATTTTCAACCCTCGTTCGTTCGGTAAGGAAAGGTTCAAAGGTCGAGGAGTGTCTGCGGGCGGCACCACCAAGCACGTATATAACACGCGATATTTAAAAAAAAGCATACGGTGAAGCTTCCGAACTTCTCTTCCAATTTAACAGCCCATTCACCTCCGCTACGATTTCAACTGCATTTCCCGAGAAGAAGTTTTTAACGAAGTTAAAATCTCTCATTGTCTCCGAAATGAAAAGAGTTGCGGTCGTTCTAGATGAGAATGTGAGACACAAAGGACAACGAGCACGATCCTCCGCCATAGTTTGCGGAAGGAAATACTCGTAGTTAATCGGATTTTGGACAACTTACTTTGGAGTTTGTGACGTGGTCGGCAGGCACGGATTCCGGAACGGTTTGCAGGGTGCTCCGCATGCTAGCGGACATTGTAGGCCAGCCAGTTTCACTCCAGCCTTAGACCTTTCTCCAACGCTGTGTCGATGCACCCTCTTCTCTCCTCACGCCTGGAATAAAGGAAGGACGTTCAAGATAATTTTCAAATCCGTCAGATTATAAGGTCCATCAACAGGGCTTTCGACCCTTTTTCATACATTTCATTTAAAAACAAAAAAATTACGGTCGAAAGATACGGTCATCTATGAGTTATTAATGATGCATGTATGACTTGACATAAAAAAAATTATAATGTCAACGGGAAAGTCAATAGGCGAGTAGGTTATTCGGTATTCGCTTAATAGCTTTTAGATAAAGCGAGAGAGTATTATAGAAGCATTTTTAATAAATCCCGACGTATCTTGCAAACATCCAGGATATATATATAAACAATACACACGTACTTAAAGTGTATTAAAATTTTTTATGCAAAAGTATTTATCGCAAAATATCTTCGGTTAGTAATTACCAACATTCATTGACATTAGGACCATCCTTAACCAAGCTAGGTATATAGGATCGATAATCTCATTTTCACCCAATTTAGCCGAGCGCAAGATCGATCTTACCTGAACACGGCGCCCGATATAGCGACGCAATCGCACTGATTGACAAAGTGTGCTTTATTAATTGGTATGTATGGTAAACCGTGGGCTTCAATTACCACGCCCGCGCCGCGCTGGTGCCGCCAGTGGTATCCGTGTGGTGCCGGTGGCGTACGCACTACGCACACCTATCATCCGATTGTTTCACATATGTGTTGCACGCGGTCGACCAAACCGTAAAACGACACTACGCGCGACGCTGTTTATATATACGGAGAGGCATAATGTAAGTGATCAAGTGAATGACGTGATGCTACTCGCGGCAAAGAGCAACGAAAATATCTGCGCTAACGAGTTTTCGCGATTGTCATGCAACAAGCCAATGCGTATCGTAATTATTATTAATTAGCGTATATTTGCATATGTACCGATTGAAAACGATCATATATATATCTCTCGATTTGTATATATATGTTATTATCGACGATAATAACATATATATTTAAAGTAACTTCTTAAAACGCATGTATTCTTAAAGTATGTTAACTATGCAAAACATGTGTGTGTAGTCATATTAGTCAATTTTGGAAACTTTATTTGCGTTCTAGCTTAAAACAATATCTTTATATTTCAAATAAACTCATGTGGATAGAGTTGTTAAATTTTACAAGAAATATTGAATAATAACATGTTCAGCGACCGGTTAACATATAACACCAGCTTGTTCTTTCAATTTCAAATTTTACGTTACTGTTAGGTTACATGTGGTCGCGTTGGTCTGGAAAGGGCTAAAAAGGATACGATCCTTCACGCCGAAACAGGTCGAGCTTACACAAGTAGGCGAGCGTGAATCATACCTCGTAGCAACGGATACAGACGGAATGTAACATCGGACCAACTTGGGCTCTTATATGTCTGCTGACCCACGGCAAGGCGATACGTTCGTATATTACAATTCTATTTATATATATACACGACAAGTGCGACCATATTTCCGCGCAAAATACGTTACCGATGTCTATATTCTGAGACGCAAGTCGGAAAATTAACCGTGTTAAAATTGCTTTTGCAACGCAACATTAGATACACTATCGAATATTTGCGATTTATCTTAATACAGCGTGATAGCTGAGCCATATATACCGATGATGTCAAAAGAAATGAGGAAATTTACTGAAATTGCCACGACAAACTACGACAAATTACTCTTATAAAAATATCTACAATCGTGAAAAAAATATTTAAAATTAACACCTTGGAAATAGACTTTCCACTTTGTATTTATTGACGTCACCGATAGATATATAGTTAAAAGTGATTATATTATATCGCTTTAATTGACCAATAAATCAATTCAAAATCTCTTCAAGGTTTATTTTAATTATTACAAATATTTCTTGAAATGAGAAGAGCTTCTTGATTGTACAAAAAAATTACTTATTTTATCATCTGTGACTAAACAAGTAAAATGTTATGTCAATATTATCAAGCTTAGAAAAAAATTTAATTTAAAATAATATAACTATATCGCATCATATTAAAAGGTGCAAACCAATAAAAGGTAAAATCAATAATCCTAATGACACTGTGCATAGTTTCGGTTTTACCTAAAGTTTCTATCTAATCGAGCGGAACAAGAAATCTGCGGAAATAGTTGAAAGGGAGAAACTTCGGCAGCAGAAAAAAAGAACGAACGTAAGTCGTAAAGGAAAAGATACGTGTATGCCAGGTGACCCGTGCTTACTCACGATGACGGCATTATGTAAGTTTGCGTGGAAAAAAATCTAAACAAATTAATATTAGAAATTTTTCCGTAAAAAAATAATCGTAGATTCAGAAATACTAATCTGAAATACAGCTTTTTAAGTAATTTATACAATTTATAAATTGATATTCAAATGTAAAGTCTTATCCTTTATAGTTATCCTATAGTTATTGATAACTAGAATTAAAAATACTTTATTGAAACAATTTGCATCCTTTTCACAAAAATTTCATTAATTATGTAAATTTATGCGTCGACAAATAATATAAACTATTAATTCCTAATTTAATCTATAACCTACTATAAATACCCTGTCGTCGAATATTTCTGTTACATACATGTATCTTTTCTTAAAATTTTGGTCACGTCTAACATTGGGTTCAAAGATCGAGATCGCATGTGACGTTACGTGAATCACCTTATGCAGTATATACATTTGATAGCGTAAGCGTGCTTGTGAAGTTTGTATCTCTCGGGATTGGTTGGGTAAAACAAGGTTGGCGAAAGTCGTCCCTCAGCATTGAGATTAATAATCCCGGTGGGCATTATCTCCTTCGCTACGTGACCGTACGAGGAGGACGATCGATATTGCCATAAAATCCAGTCAATTTCACGATTTAAGTCGAGCAGATCGCATAATGGTGAATCACCGATTTTAGAAAAATTTACTCCAGGTGAATGCGTTTTTTTTTTAAGATCATTGCGCGAAAATCGTAGATACCTAATGAAATAATATAATTAATATTTTGAAATAAAAATTACATATATCAAATAATTTCATTAAAAAGCAAGTAGTGAAAAATTTTAACAAAAATGTAATTTATGGATTACAATACTTTCTAATTTTTTTTATTCATAAATCTTTGTTAACGTAAAGATTTACTTTTGATAAACAACGTTCGGTAAGAATCGTTGGCCAAAGAAGTCGATATTTGAGCAATTCCTGTTTCCATATCTCGCGCAAACAATAATTTGCACGCGCGCACGTGTAGAAACTGATGAATATTAAATTAACGCGTTTGAGAAAGCGAAATAGTCTCCCTGCATATTTTATGCGCATTTTGTGCAGCGACACGTAACCAAGAACAAGGAATTAAAAAAAGAAATTGCGGAAAGAGTTTTCTTTACAAGACTAAGGGAATCGCACAATGACTAAATTAAAAAATATGATTACTCTAAAAGTATCTAACGTAAAGAAATAATTATTCATATTCTCCATATTATCCGACATGAAACAATAGTTATCCAGAAATTAAAGCTAATCGTTAAAAATGTTAAATTATTGAAGATAAAAATGAAAATTTATATCGGTAAGATTAAAACGTGCATATTCAGCATCCGTTTATAGACATGCTGAAAAAATAATACCTACTTGAAAAGCGCGGTACCGTTTATCAAACACGCGTAAACGGTGAGAAACAACGAAATGACACGAACCGCAAGCGCCGGTAAAGATAACGATTCCCATTCCGGCAGACCATTGAAATCGTAAAGTTCACAAGACAAACACCTCTTTACGAGCAAATAAATATTTTATTACCTCACAAATGAACATATTAAAAAATGGTAACTTATGTGACACATGACGTTACATAAAAATGCGGTGTCCTCGCTTACGAAAAACGTATTTATGTATTTTTTAGTTCGATAAATATAGGCGCATTTTGATACAACCCCGAGATTGTGCAATGCGTACTGTCCTTATTAGGTATGTATATGAACACTTAAAAGTAAGATCAATACATTTCCGCCTTTATCAAACAACCTCCCATCTAAAATATTAAAAATATATATTATGTAATCCTAGCATTTAACGCTGATGATTCCGTTTTACTTTTCCGTGCTTTTTTCAGAGATGTTATCTCTAACTAGGCACAAATTATCTCCAAAGAGATTTAAACAACCACGTTTTTAACACGCGTGTGACACGAAACAGGCTAGCGAATAAAAACGCGATGATTCGAAAGCAAAATCGTGCGGTTCGTCAGTTTAAAAAAAGCAAACGAGCATTGGAAATTTCTCTGCTCGATATCCCGATAGGCAATTCTGTCACTTAAATATGCTACGATACTGAATTATTACGTTACGTCACTATATGAATAATAAATGACGAATGTGATTTAATGTACATATGTACAATATAAAATGCATAAATTGGAGTATCTCGGTTATTTTGCAGCTGATTTTCGGACGAATACAATGAGATTTTTAATTAAATTTTAATCGCAGATGTATACTGTTAAAAACATTTTTTAAATTTATTAAATAAAAATGCCAATCTGTATTAAAATGATCGATATTACATCATATCTTAAAAAATTGTTTTAACAAGCGACTACTTTCGTTACATTTTTCCTCTATTATGAGATCTGCATTATAAGGAATCGTGTGCGAGAATGTGAATTCACGCGCTTAATTAAAGATGCCATTGTGCTGGAGTGTCTTCAAGATTAAGCGCGATAAAATCCCGACTAGAAGATTACGCGATGAGAATCGCCGCACGCATGCGGAAGTGCGTGCTCATGCATAGGGTACGTTCGCGCGCGTGCAGCGCAATGATGACGTAAACGGGCGTTTGATAGATGACCATAGGCGATGTCAGTGATAACAGCTGCAGGACATCGCGGGACGAATTGTCGCGGTCTTAAGAAAATGTTCGCGGCGACGTTGTTTCACTGCGAACAGGTGTTTCGAATATACTTTCGTTCCGCGGCCACCTGCGAAACATTAGTCGCTAATTATAGAGCGAATTTCGCACGCGCAAGCTTCGAAATTGTCCGAAAGTATTTCGGGTGGGGCGTATGTAATTTTTCTAAGTATCTATGTAAACTGGTCGCCCGTATATTTTAACATAATGTAACTGTCATAGAATATTGTAATTTATATCGCGATAAAGCATGTATGATAAAGAGGTTGCGTTCAATCAATGATGTAATTGTGCATGCGTAATTATAACGTTATGACTAAATCGAATCGATTGCTATGAAATGGCATTGACGATATTTGCTGTTCTCATTATTTAACATTTGAACAATATAAAAAATTGTATAGACAATATCAACGAACGTTGTTGTTCCTGATGCTCCGAAGCATCGACACACACATATCCGTAATCAAAAGAAAGTTAAATTCTTCTATAATTATTTCACATTCAAACACGTAACATATGATGTGACAGAATTATATGTAATCATCGTGATCAATATTACGCCAACTTTAATCGTTTACGGTACGGAAATGTGGTAAGGTAAGTTTGATTTGGAACCATCCGTAGAAGGTTGAAACTTGTGCGAAATGCAAATTTCTCGTAAAACGTTCTAGACACTTCAAGATAATGTGCTCACAGATGCAAGTATTAGAAATATAGAGTGTATTTGGAGTCACGCAAAATTAGGTCCTAGACCAGCATCCCTATGTGAACTAGGTCATCGGCACACGCGCAGATAGGACATGCAAACAGGAGCGGCTACAGATTCCGTTAGAATTAGCGCAAGACCCGAATACGAATTTAATGAATTCTTATCATTTTTCGTATATCCAAATATCACATGTAATGTAAACACTAGCTTCTAGCAAGTTTTGCTATCAAATTCTGGTCTGAATCGATAATGATACCTTGTACAACTTAAAACTCGATTCAGTTGTTAATCATGCAATACGAACTATATTTTTGTAATATAGACATCAATTATTTACTTTGATTTTCGTGCAAAGTTTATATACCATACTTTTGTTGTTTCTTTCTTATTATCAAAGAAAAGAGGCTGATATCAGTAATACTTTTGTGTAGGGATTATCCAAAACATTATCAATATCGTATCAAACGTAGATATGAATAGTTGGTCTTTCATCGGGTCTGTTCGGTGACCTACGTGTCAAAATGCCATTGTACCGTTATCGGACAATACATCGCCAGTTCCGCCGTGCCTTCTCGAGCGCGTGTATTTCTCGAGCACGTCCCGCGGCTTTTTGCCAGTGGGCAAAATTGCGATAGCACACGAGGAAAGGTATTACATAAAGCTAGAAGCCCGGCTTCCATAGCGTAATCCAAGAATAAATCGTCGCCGGGTCCTCTCGCGCTAAGAAGATTACTTTCGATCCGCCCCGTCTCTATGGACGACAGATGCCGTCTTTGAAAGCGCCCTTTGCTCATTTAGTCAATGTAAACGACGATAAATCGATCTGATGTAAAGAATGTGTGTTAAATACAGATGAATTAATAATGGGAGTTCAAAAAGATCATATTTGACTTTTTTATTGTAAGAAGTTTTACGATAAAATATATCGAAATAAAAAGAATAGATCCTAATAAAAATGAAAATAAAAGTAAAAATTAAGTTTCCCAGCGGTCAAGAAATTTGATATTTTAGATAGTCCTTGTTAGGTGCAATTATAAATAGAATAAGATATTGTCAAAGTTAGGTAACTACACTTGTGAGTGGTGTACACCCTATGTCGACGAGTACGCGATAATTACATCGCGGTATCGTGCGACGCGACACCTACGGGGACACGACATTAAAGAGTTGTTCCGGCGCGGCGAGTTAGTTTATCATTAGGTGTATCATTAGGAGAACAATGACGACGTAACGCGAGCGGCGTCGCGCGTATCAAATGCCGATTGCGGCGTGTACGCGCTTGTACGTGAAAGTACAAAAAGCAATTAAAGTAGAACGTAATGTGCAGAATGAGCGAGGGATATTTCCTGATGATAAATCCTCACCGCATGTATACCGTTATATTACTTTTGTAATTACTGTGTTTTTTTATTACTTGTTTCTTTACTATTTTTATACATAAAGCTTTCAGTCACGAGAAACGCAGTCTTGTGAATTTTAGAGTCATTATTCTCTCTTTTAAGTGGAACTTTGTTTAGATTATTGTTATTCCTAAACTATAATAGAAAATTAGTCATAGCGAAAATATGCAACTGTATATTTTCAAGTGCGACGTGTATAAATTAAATTATTCGCATATCAACAACCATAACTAACAAGTTCTTTTATGAAAATATATTTCTTTAAAAGTTTAATTTGAATTGAATCTAATATCAAAGTATTAAAATTCCTTTATGATCGGTAGATATTCGCTAAAGGGCTAAAGTAAAATTTTTCTACGATCAATCGATGGAGAGGTCAGCATACTCTTTCGAGGGAGAGAAAGGAAAGGATGGACGGAGAGCCAGACAAGTAATAAAAAACTGTTTCGATCGGCAAGAGAGTGACCGATGCTGGCCGACTACAAGGAAATGGGCGGTCATGAACACGTTTCCGAGCCACTCAATGGGACGGCAACGTGTTGCCACAATAGAAACTTTTTGCAATAACATGTTTCCGATACAATAAATACCAAAGCCGTACATGCATACTTTACGGTGAGTGGTCAATATTGTTCGAGAAGTTTCAGACAAAACGAACGCAGGTATCGTAACTCAGGATGCATTTTACAAAGAAAAGGTTGGCGTTCTTAAACATTAAGATAATTAAACATAATTAAAATTAGATTTCCATTTTGCGTATTTCGGTGAGTAAAATTTAAACTAGGAATAAACTTTTGTCTGTATCACATGAAAGTGATTTGTAAGCTTAATTGAACTTTCGTTACTTTGTGTGCCTTGTGAATGCGAAAAGTTTTATTTCATCACAACCCTGCGAAGCTACGTTTACCACGCATCGATTATATGATAATATGAAATCGTTGAGCGTCAATGCGTAAACAATAGCACACGAGCGGATTGCCTGAACCACAGCTTTCTACGTAATTATGGAAAGCAGATGCTATTTATTCTTTATCGTGACACATTTCGATGCACACGCCATGACGCTTTGATACCTTCGCCATGGGAGAAATCCGTTATTCTGTTTTATAACAGATTACCCGTTACGCGTTTTTAGGCGTGCGTGCTCAATTCAATTGCGCTTTGCTCCAATTTATTCGTTAATTTTAATATTATCGTAATAATCTGCAGCTAAAATTAAAATTAACGGACAAATTATACAAAAAGAAAAAATTGTTAAGCCGTTTTCCAATAAAACGTTATGGAGCATCATCCGTTAACTTTAAACTGCTTTTGAATTATATTATTGACTTGAATGATACCTATTTCAATTATTGCAAAAATAGCAGATGTCTTGTACATCGAAGATACACAAGAAGTGTCTTAAAGTTTATATGGTTTGGTCGTTTAGTGGATAAATTATATCGTAGCAAGACAATGTGAGGCACTCAATAACGATTAAACTCATAAAATATAACAAAATATAATTTTAAAAAAACCAAACTATATTACAGTTCCATGCAAGTCCACGATTCGTTTTTTTTTCTTTTCGAAATTGAGTCATTTGTGCTAACGTAACGTATTGAATTTTTGATGACATTTAATGAGCTTTTAACACATGTGCCTCGACATTGCCTCAGACGGTATAGCGACATGCCACCGCGATAGTTGAGATATGAAACGCTCGATAATCGCGCGCGCTGGTATTCCAGAGATCGAACGACGCGACACGCATGCGACGGAAACAGAAGTTTCGTTCGACTTGAAAACTTGCACCCTTTGTTTGTGTATGCGATCCTCACGCGTTGAACGTAGACAAGCAAATATCTTCTCGATTAATATTCACACCCAATTAAGATCTATTCTAGAACTTATTTCTCGAGCGAGAAATTTTTTCACGAATAGCAGTCTGCATTGGCATTTCTCGCGTCTACTCGTCCGACTATATTAAATGCGTCGGATGCGTCACGATTCACGTTTCAGACGATAAAAAACGGCATCGATTTCGCCGCCTAACATCCACACACGCGATGGAGCACCGATCTTTAACGAGGGATACGATGTCGCGAACACGTTCATGTTTAATTTTCTCTGGATTTTAATGTTTTATACTTGACAGCAGAACCCTCACGGCGTATACCGGGGTATGCCGGTAAACCGAATCTTAACGTTAAAAGGTTAAAATTTGGAGATTCGGAAATCGCGTGCCACGTTCATTGAGCATTTGAGCAAATCGCGTAAAGAGGAAATTAACAAATATGGATACACAGCCCGCGGATCGATCCCGGAGCGAATCAGCACGGTGTGACGGGGTCGGGAAAGCCGCTCCCAAAAGGGAGGAGGATCTTCCTTCCTCTCGTTCGAGAAGCGGCGATGGACGAAAATGCAGGATTTTAAAAGCAAGCGCCGTGCACCGGTTGAAATACTTGAAATACGCGGAGGAAGAAAGAGAGCGAAATGGGGGGGGAGAGAAAGAGACGAAAATAGAGAGCGGGGGCAGAAAACCTCCTCGAAGCCAAATCGAGAGAGGAGGAGAGACGAACGGAGAGAGACAGAGAGAGAGAAAGAGAAGAGCAAGAAAAGCCAAGTGACTCCTCGCGGCAAGCTCGACTGGTTACCCCTCCCTCGTCTCTCGCCCTGTTTTTTTGGACACTTAGGACATCGTGCACTCACCTACGCACACGCAACTCTCTCGCATGCTACCCACATATGTATGTATACACAGTACACACACACATACACGTATAGAAACGTTACACGCGAGTTCCCCCCCCCTCTCTTTCCCTCTCTCCTTTTCCCTCGCCATCCTTTCGCACTCCGAATACTCCGGATAATAAATACATACTTACGTGTCGAGATGCATACATGCGAGAGCTAAGCCTCGGCGACGACGTTGGCGGCTACGAGGACGCACGAGGACCAAGGCGGCGACGGCGGCGGCGACGGCGGCGATCGACGATAGCGGTAGGAATCGTCGTGATGGTCGTGGCGGTGGTAGGTGGTAGCGGTCGTAACGGTGTACGATAGTAGCGGCGATGTCGATTGTCGCGGATACCCCGAGAAATGTCCGCGAACACGGCAGCGGCACCGACGGCTTAGACTTCCGTCGGCGCGGGCGACGACTCGCGGACGACGGCGACGGTGACGGCAAGACTTCGCCGACGGGCACGAGAGAGACGTCCAGAACACGGCGTTCGCGGGTTGCCTCCTCGGTGGCCGTACATCGGCGGAGATGGTGGAGTCGTCGCGGACTCGTGGAGTCTCGACGGGGGCGGGGGTGCGCGTGAGCGTGAGCGCGCGCGCGCGCGCGCGTGCGAGAACGCTCACGGTCGTTCGGTGTGTGTCTGTCCCTCTCTCGCTCTCTCGGACGAGCGTCGTTAGCTCTCACTCGCGCACCTACCAGCTTCGTTTCTTACTTCCTTTCTTTCTTCTCGCGGTTTCACCTCTTCCGATCGCCGTTTCTTTCACTTGGCCGTGTGTCTCTCTCCCCGTCTCTTTCTCTCGCGCGCGTTCGCCGCGCTCTCCTGCCTGTCCGTCAGTAACCTAGAAAGCGGCCGCGGCGGCCATTCAGGATTACGGGACCTCCGTCCGTCCGTCCGTCCACCTCTTGCTCGCCTCTCGTCGAAATCAAGTGACGGGGCTCTCTTCCTCTCTCTCCCTCTCCCTCTCTCGTCTTCAGTCGTTCTCTCTCTACCCAGCGAAATTTCGCACGCGATTTCTCCACGTTCCGCCCGCGTCCGAGGTCGGAGTTGTCGGACGCGAAGATGAATAGATGATGCTGCTGTGCTCACGCCGCGAGCGCATGCACGTTTCGTTCGCCCATTACGGCACGCTCGCTCGTGCTCTCCTCGCGTTGCACGACGACGAATCGACTCCGAGCGGGCGTAGGCTACGACTACGACGAGATTTTTCCACGCGGACGGCGCGGCGGACGGACACGACACGCTCGCGGACTCGCGACCAGCGACGCTCGGAGCAGTCGGAGCTGTACGCGATACCGACCAACCGACCGGCGCGCGATCGCCACACCACACGACCACACGACCACACCGCTCCTACTATCGACACTGTGCTCCTCCTTTCTTCTCTCCTTCTCTGTCCCTCTTTCTCTCACGGCGCGCACACTGTTGACTGTACTGCTGTACTCACTCTAGTCACTCTGCTCACTAGTCACTGGGCGTACGATCGCGATCGCGATCGCACAGCGGCCACAGCGGCGGTGCGGCAGATCGGCGGGGAGCAACGAGGAGCGAGCCGAGCGACCGAACAGGGTGAACCGTGCGAGCTCCCCTGCTCCTTTGGTTGGGTCGTTGGGTGTGCTCGAAAGGCGGCGAGCCGCGGTTAAGCGGCAACGACGGCCACAGCGACGACAGCGACGATTCCGACCACGCCGTCCAATCCGACCACGACGGCACCGACCAACGACAAACGCGCGACGCGCGACCGTGGCAGCGTTGCCCTTACGTCTTACGTGCCGTGTCGCGCGACACAACCGCGAATCGCGAATCGCGACGTGCGCGCGGCTCGGTCCCCGGTCCTCGACGCTCAGGGATATTCGCCCATTTGTGACAACGTTCCCGCGTACTCCGAACTCCGAGATGCCCCGCATTAACGACCGACCGTCCCCCACCTATCGCCACGCACACGCACCACGCACGGACGCACGGCACTTGGAGTTTTCAAGATGGCGGCGCGCTCCGCCAAGCGCCGCCATCAGTCATCCAGCGATCCAGCTGGCCGCGCGTCATTTAAATTCGACGCCGTCGTTCACCTCGAGCTCGAGTTGTCGTCTAGCCGTCTAGCGGCTGGCAGCGTTATTGATTCGTTTTACATTTGAAAATAAACGAAAGTTGAAAAGGGAATAACCTGACTTAAAATACCTAGGGTTATATTACTCCGCATGAATATTTATTTTTCAAATACGATATATAAGATTACGTATTGAACCTTGCGAAGAATTTTATTTTGCACAAGTAGAAACTTATCTATCAACAAACATTTAATTAAGTTGCAAAGTACTTTTGCAACAGCTCCTCATATATATCTTTATCGCTTTCCAGAAATAAGCAAAAGATGATTCTATCCACCTGAAAAATAATAAAACGTTCATGTGCTTCATTTTTGGCCGTAAAATAACACGTTGTTGAATATATATGCAGTCTTACAGCATCTTTATTATCGAGAAGAAACTTCTTAACTGTCGATAAAGCCACTTTGGCCGCTGGTCTTTGCGGATATCCGTAAATTCCAGTAGATATGCATGGAAATGCGACAGTACGCAGATGATTTTCTTTAACCAGAATCAGACTATTCTCGTAACATTCTTTCAATTTATCCGGCTTTTCACCTTGCGGACCAACAGTATGGATAATATCTGAAACAAAGTTATTTAAACGTTACGTGTTTAATAAGTTATATAAATTGTGTTGAGTTGAGCTCTTGCACGTGTGTATTGTGTATTACTCACATTTAGCTGGCAGCATATAACCTCCCGAGATTTTAGCTTCGCCAACTCTACATCCTCCCAACGTTGCGCATTCTTTCCTTAAATTTGGCCCTGCTGCTCGGTGAATAGCTCCGTCGACTGAAATATATACAAATTTATTATTTGATATAGAAATATTTTATATCTCTCAAGCATACAAAATGTTCTAATGGGAATATCTTGTACCTCCACCACCTCCCAAAAGACTCGAATTAGCAGCATTGACAATCACGTCTATCTCGAGCGACGTTATGTCTCCTTGCCACATCGATACTTTCTTAGCCACAGCCTCGTCGACTTTTTCAACTTTTTCAACAGTTTTGGCGATATTGGATTTGTTTTTGTCCCAATACTCTGACCATGTGGGAATCTGATCAAGAGTCGTTACCTTTGCCTTGTAAAAGTTCCTCTTTTCCTCTGGCGACATGGCCAAGAATTTTTCTATTTAAAGAAATAACGGAAAAATATTAAGATACTACTCTACAGCCCTTGGATTGTTTTCTATTTGATTGATCAGTCATTGGAACTATTGGAAGCGATTCCTTACGTTTCTCGTCTTCGAACGACATCTTTCCTTCGGGCTCGATGGAAGCGGCCGAACTGCCCCTCACTCCTCTCGGCAAGAAATTCTCAAGGACACGAGCGCGTCTAAGCCTAAAGGAGCAACTAACAACGGTCGCCTAGAAACCAAAAGCAGCGTTCTCGCAACTCTCGGAAGTCACGCGAGTTCTCTCTCTCTCATCAGTTCAGATATGCTCTTCTGCCTTACTTTCAGCGTCAGCATATTCCACGGCGCGAGAATCACTCCGAACTCCGAGAGATCCTGTCAATCATCAACGTCGCGTTCCCATCCCACGAACGACCATGCAAGCGATGCGAGCCGTACAGATTGCAGATTGCAGGGTCGTCGCTTGCCGTATATCATATATCTCGGGTGAATCGTTACGTTACGAAAATAACTCCGCTTTGGCCTCTGCTCGCGATCACTCGCGATTGCGATGACGTGCGATGACGAGCGATTCCAGTTTCCAGTTAGTGTTGTTAACGCCGGTTTTTTCGCGCATGCGCGTCAAATGCGGCTTCAGTTTAATAGTAAAAGCGAGTTCATTAATCACTTATTAATAGCTCGTCCAAAATTTTCTAAATATTTTTGAAAATGTTTCTATATTTTTCAATTGTTTGAAAGGCCGTCTACAACAGGTGTAGTAAGCTTTGATCCGTAAGAAGAGCTTTGACCAATCACAGTCGATTTTTATTCTCCTCACATTTGACTGTGTGATTAGTCAATTACGGCTCAAAAGCTTACTGCACTCTTCTTTTCAGCTGAGGTTGCACGATTCATCTTTCTTTCTTTTTCTTTTCATGTTGGAGAGAAAAAGAAAAAAGATGAACCGTGCAACCAAACAAGTTCAGCTGTTCAGCTGAAAAGAACAGAACAGACCTATTATCAGTTCTCTCGATCGGCGATAGGACTGCTGTCGCCATCTGGCAATTTCAACAGGCTTTACGTTCAGTTCGTGCTGCATTTTGCATTGGTATATAGGGTGTCATTTTGGAGCAACTTTTTTTTTTCATTTTACGAATAGCATATATACTTGCAGGAAGGTAAAATAAGATACCTGTTAAATTATTTATACTTTGAACTTTAAACCTTAATATCGTCTAAATGGTTATATTTATGAAAAAAACATAAGAGACCTTTTTTGTAGATCGTTAAATTTTCTACAAAAATATGTATTAATTATTTCATAATTTTTGATAGTCGATATGATACAACATTCATAAGAAGCAAAAACAATTTTTATAAAATTTATCAAACTTTAACTTTGAATATCTTTTGAACAGTTGAATTTATGAAAAAATGATAAGAGATCTTTTTTGTAGAGCGGTAAATTTACTACAGAAAATCTATGTGGCGCAATGCTGTATTACTGTTTGTTAGATAGTTATAAAATTTTTTCTATCTTACTAAATAAAAAATAAAAAATCGTGATGAGCGACCTGTTAATATTAATATTAAGGGCTAAAATTTTAACAGGTATTTTATTTTACCTTCCTGCAAGTATATATACTATTCGTGAAATGAAAAAAAAAGTTGCTCCAAAATGACATACCCTAGTATATAGTGTCATCTGGAAGCAACGTCCTACAACGTTGAGAATTTTTTGCACAAGGGTAATTACCTGATGGTAATGTCTTCCGTAATGGGAAGATCGGTAGAAAATTTGTCGTGAGCGTTAAAATTTTCCAGAACTCTAATCTATTATAGAACCCCGAGAGTAACGAGAAAGCGTAGAAAAATGAAACTAAAGAGTGTTGACTTTTGTGTAAGTATATTAAGCAATTTCCAGGTAGCAGAGTGAGGTCAACTGACATATAATAACGTCTTAATGACGTCAATAAAATGTCATTAAAACGTCTTTAGACGTCATCCTGCTACCTGGGTTCTTTCCTCTTTAGGGGAGGCACCTCTAATGACCTTGTCTTTTTCATATACATATAGATCATCCTTCTAAAGTAACCTAAAGATTTCAACCGTCGCTCGTTATTCATTAAAAAAGCTGTTAACGAAATAAGTTTAAAAAATATAATACTGAGTTATTCTCAGTATTGAAAGACATAATTAAATGATTAATATATGTATGTAAAAATAATACATGATGCATGTATAAGCGAGGACCCTCCCTCCCCCCTGCATTCTTACTCTAAAAAAAACCCAAACCCAACTTGTGTATTACTGTGTAACAGAGGACAGAGTTATACATACATACATATGTATATCTACCTTTTTAGTGACCCTTATACGAAAGTTATTTCTTAACATAAAATGGTTTCACATATGGGTTTCCAATTTAATTTCTACGCGAACCGTACAATAATAAACCTTGTTGTAAAAAATATATTTACCACGTCTTTTTATAACAAGGTCCATCATTGTATAATATATCTATAAATACCTTCTTAAATGTACACTCGAAAATTACGTTCTATTCATTAAATATATTTTATTAATAACTTTTTGTCTTTTTAGTAAACAACGAGCGACAGTTAAAACCTCTTGAAGATTACTGAGAGGATGACTTTTGTAATATATGTGACAAGGACCATTAGAATCGTTAGATATCCGTCCACATAACTTGTACTTGTACAGAGATCGATGAGAAAAGTGGGAGAAAGTCGATAGAGTGAAGAACCGTTAGAATAAAATAAATAGACGGTCAACGACTGTTTGTGACAACAGATCGATATCAGTCGTAATGAACCATGGCAAGTTTCGGCTCACGTTATCAGCATTCGCTAGAAATACAGACCATCAGTGTAACGTATGTACATTATATATATCACGTAAAATTGTGCGGTCTAATTATCCATCGATTGACGTGAACGATACATGTAGATGATTTTACTGCGGTTTATATGAATCAAGCTGGAATGAATCGAGATTTGCGTGGGCGTACTCATTCGTGGGCGTTTATACGAAAATATGCCTTCAGCACAGAGACATTAACCCATTCCATTTGATATATCGTTCTCGCTCTTGGCGCAGTCACGTAAATGCCATAGTTTTGTGCTTCGTAACTAAACCGGTTGCACTTGCTTCCACTCTTCAACACAAAATCCCAAGATAAATCTCGAGATAAATTTTCCACGAAAAAGGACGAAAGGTTTCTGCGGGAAATTTGCTCTACTTTAAGATCGAGTTTACAATTGCAAGGGTTGCATGTAAAAATGTAGCTTAGTTATGTATTTCACGCATTTTTTCTCAAATTATTGAAAATATCTAGTTTATTTCAATGTTTTTTTGAATATTTCTTTGCATATTATACGTATAACTTTTACGTGCACAATTTTATAAATGTTGCCTGTAGATTTTGTTATGTTTTATTGCCCTATTTTACATTTTGCCTTAAAACTTTAAAATATACTATTTTGCTATTTCTTTATTAAGTGAGGCTTATAATATATAATATACAGCGCAAACAAAATATTATAAGAGAAAGAAAATCCATCGCGTAATTACGTTGGACATCTGAATTTCTGAAATTACGCTGACAGATTACAGATTCAATTCATTGCATTGGCAATATTGGCATTACGCTGTGCGTAATAATTTCGTGAATCTTAATGCTCTTATAGGAGCCCTTAAAATATATATTCTGTAGAAGCCGCGCGTTTATCCAGTTTGAGGAGAGATTGACGGTTCGACGGTATATTTCCAACTTTCGAATAACGAGCCGCCCACGTCGGGTCACCGAAATATGACCTCTGCGATCCCGCATATGTATTCGTCTGTATAGTAAGACTTATAGTTGCACCACTACACCGCGCCGCGCCTGTGCTGTGTGCTGCATCACGTATCTTCGCCCGTAGCCCGTAGCGAGAATGAAAAAGTGGCGGAAGTTCTTGTCAGAGCTTGTGTGTGCTACTTGCACACGAGTTATTATATATGATACCCGGTGTGTTTATGATTAAAAAAGTTTTGAAATATATTAAGAAATAAACTACACGAGATTACGGCGGGTCTTACTTCTCAGCGGGGAAACTTGTGTGTGCGAATAAAAAGAAAAAAATAGAAACCTAAGGTAATCTTTATTTCTTCGCCTTCGTCAGTAATAATTAACAAAGAAGATGGTTTAATTCGACCCGACTGGCCATTTATTAATATAATATTCAAGGATCCAACATTTCGACTATGATTTGTGGTCCTTTTATCAAGTCCTTGAAAAGATAGAAAAATAAAAGTGTCATTCTTCAAAAACTCCTTGAACTTTTCTCGGTTAACTTCCTTAATCTTTTCTGATTGTGAAAAGATAAGTACGCGTCTTTTGTTAGATCTCTTTCATTAATAACGAGCATACGCGAATATGAAAATTGTTGGACTGAAGCAGATATTGTACATTCTCGATTTATATCTAATATATATATATATATATATATATATATATCTTCAAGTAAAATTTGTTGTCGATGTATGGCAAAACGAGGGAGCTAATTATAATAAAGTAACGACTTTAATTTCTATTCGCAAAAGGAGTCGGGAAAGCTATCGAGTAATTTTTTTTGAAATATGTCGAAGGAAGAAAAATTGCGAGTTTCTTAATTTTGCTTCGTTTTTATTATACTTATGCTTGCGCGAAGTATATCAGTCTCGGCTAGATTCAATGTAGATTCGATGCACGTTTGATGTGAATGAACAGTCTCTGACAACGAGACGGCTGATATCGGCGCCGACGCCGACGCCGACGTCGACGTCGACGTCGACGTCATCGGCGGGGAAGCGGCGGCGGTGGTGGCACCGGTGGCCGGAGTAGTGCTTTTTCCACCGGGTTGTGCAGAACGGCAGCCGCGTAGTAGCGCATGCTGAAAACCGCCCCGCTATCGATCCGTCCACGGTCCCGAGCTTTCTCTCGCTTCTCCTCACAAGCCTCGCGAACGTCGCCACCGAGCAACCGTCCTGTTGCCGAGCATACGTATCGGGCGCGATTTTATATATATTTCCGCGTAACAACATATCCTTCCTCGTTCTTCCGTCTAATTTGATTGGCACGTAACGAGTGCCCTAGGAAGTAGGATCAACAGCGGCAGCGTTATGGCACGTCGGGGCGAACACTGCAGGGCGATTTTCCTACTGTGTGAGTTTTCCGAAAGAAAGAGAGAAAGTCGAGTGACATCTTTCTGCTGAAGAAAAGAGTGCTCCGATACGCGTTTCCGTTATTATCCATTCCTCGCTTTCGCGAGAAGCGAGTCGTGCCATTTAATTCTTGTATACGTTGTGATCATGGGAATTGCGTCAAGCATGATTACCGAACCGCGCCATTTAATTCTTATGTTAGATCCGTTGGTGACGTTATCATTCGAATGGAAAAAGTTCTACTAACAATAAGATGATTGCGTGAGCGAGTCTTCTCACGATTACTCGAGTGTTCTGAGTATATAAAGAGAAAAGCAGAGTAAGATATATATATATAGGAAGTGATAAGGGATATTATGTACAGGATTATTTCTTGATACACATAGTATGTCAAAGGTTTATAGTGGCAAATGTCAATAACGATAAGTGAGAAAGCTCGTCGAAACTGTGTTTTACGTCATTCACTTATTGCGGAAAAGAATCATAAAAATTGGTCGTGTGCTTTTATCTATGTATCGATATACTTGACTTTAATTAGAATTTTTACAATGAATAGTTTTTCGGACATTGTTTTCTTGATATTTCAATCCTGTAATTACGCGATTATATTATTAATAGACATACTATTGCTTCAAATATATGAATGTGTGTGTGTATGTGTGAGGAAGATGACAAATGACGTGACTTTGACATGATAAATGTCATTCTAATAAAATCTCACGAGTGATGTAAAACTTTTAGATAAATGATGTGTGTGAGCGGGGCTCTTCTTTACAATCAAAGATACAAATATAACTTCTATCTTGTATTTTCTTCAGTCTTAAGGCATACTTTTTAAATTTTACACGCGTTTAATATTCACTCTAATTTCTCTTTAAACCTAACTTCCGTAATTTAAAGGGAACGCGAGGAAACTGTCTTCCAAGCAAGGGACAACACGGACGTTGTAAATTAGATAATGGACTTTTCATAAAAGTTTTTTTTTAATTTTTCTAATTTGCTTTTAAACTTGACAAAACTACTGTGTGTATGGTGATATCGCGACATTCCTTTTTATAAAAATAATTTTTGGCAGGGTGTGTCACGGGCATAGCGTTTAGTATCCCCCTTCCTTCGCCGATGCCGCGACAAGTGGACGAGCAACGTTATACCACACGGAGAATGTCGAAAATCTTCCTGGAATATCCTACTCCGAAGACGAGATTGCCCTTGGTAAACAAATTTTATTCGATATTTCCACTCTTTATTCATTCATATTACATTCTCTCCCCCCCCCCCCTCTCTCTTTCTCTCTCTCTCTCTCTGTTTTTTCACAATACTACACCTAAACTTTTTAAAATTTTATTGCCGTATTAAATGGCTGTTCGAAAGCTCTCTCAATTCCTTTTCTGGATTCAATTATAATTCCGAATAAACGTGTACAGTACTTTTTTTCAGCGACCAATACGCACTTTTAGAAATACAGCGATTTATATGCCTATACGCAGGAGTAATTATTTAAATGGATTCGTGGAACGTTACGCTAATACAGTTGAAGGGGAAAAAACACCACATTGGATCGTGTATATCCGTACATATACGTCTACATGCTAATGTCCTTACAGTAGTGGGCGGCGACCGCTCCTACATACGCAAGCTGCATTACTAAATCTGCGCGTAATCGTATTACCGCTTATTACGGAGGCCTATTTAACCTAAGGTTTAAATCCGATAATTAACGCCCCCCGAGAAAGCTTCGAACATTATTATTCGATTATATGATACGGCGCAATTATGTGTGTCCCCCTTTTCAGAAAAGTTTGAAAATCTCCACCGCAGTAAGGACCTATGCTTTTTTCAAGGCTGACCTTACGTCGGTCGGATACAATAGCGGTTTTACGCCATCGCTATAACGTATGATAATGCGTGGAATTCATAAAGGAGCGCTGTGTTATACGTAAAGCAATCTTATCAAAACTTTCATACAACTCTTGGCCCGACCTTGACTTTATTCCTGCTACCCCTTAATCCACTCTTATATTTTAATCTCCACATTTGACGCTAATCGTAACTTACACGTACAAAAAAGGCTGCAATGATAAAATTAAAATTGAAACAAAAGAAGGCTAATTTTCTATTTATTATGATAACATCATAGCTAATATTTATCAAACAAAATCTTTTTAAAATATAACTTTAGAAACGTAATATTTACAATTTTTTGTATCAGTCTTCATAAAATTATCGCCATCAGATTAGCTCGATTCTCTCCAGCTGTAAAGTGTCAAGAAGGAAACGAAATCGTTTCGATCGAGCATGATTCCTCATACTGTTTATCATTTCCGCTGAACGTAGGTAGCCTGTTGCTGCTTGCAAATATTTCGTTGAACTATACGCGTTTTGAAATTTACATTTCATCGCTGTTGCATGATAGTCATATAACTTCCTAGCAGTAAATGCCACTAGCGCTGTTATGACCTCTAAACGAAGATTTTACTAATGCGACATTTCGCAATGTGACAATTAAAATGAGGGTAAAGAAATGCTTATTTTTAAAGAGATTTATGTATTTTATATATATAAAATATATATAATATATATAAAATATATATATATATAATATATATATATAAAATATATAAATCTCTTTCTCTCTCTCTCTCTCTATTTATATATATATATATATTTTTTTTCTATATATTATCAAATTTTACATATATTAATTAAAATATTTATAGTTGGAATGAAACATTATTATATTAAATATATATTATTGTTGCAATTAAAAACTTGTTTTTTCCATAAAATAAATTTTTGTTAAGAAAGAATTAGCTCTCTTCTTGATTAAAGAATGCAGAGATAAAACATAGTTTGCAGAAGACATTATACCATATAGTACTACAAAATTACAGATGTGTTAGTGCATTTAGATACGTTAAAGTATTAGACAACTGATGAAATTTTAAATATATCAATAACTTGTTTGTGTGTTCAGACTTCCATTAATATCTTCTTATATGTATAAAGTGTTATGATGTCAGAATCACTTGACTATTAAACCGTGAAATTATGATATAAAGTTCTGAGGCATTCTCAAATAATTTCTCACCATCGTGAAAAATGTTATAATTGTTTATTAATGGGACCCAGTAGCAGAGTGACGTCAAATGACGTATTAATTCTGAAGTTAACTCTCAATGTTGAGAAGATGAAAAGTCGTTAAGCTTTGCAAATTCCGTTTGCTAAGTTCAAACTTAATAAATTTTATAACTTTATTAAATTCTGTGTTTTTTTTCTGAGTTTCCACACGCTTGTGCGCTTAGACTCAAAACATATTTACAGTGGATTTGTTGACCTCTTTGGCGTTAAGCTTTTATAACATCCGATAGCTGCTTTTACTGCACTCCTTGACATTTCGATGGTATTATGTGACGTCATCGTGCAAAGACTTCGCGGCATTCTAGTGGAAACTTTTACTATTACCACCCGCATCGGCTTATGTTCCTTCTTATGCTTTGTAATTGCAAATTTATACATATTGTAACGTTGACTTATGTTACCTGTTTCTATATTAATGATTCGTTACACATAGAGTTGTTATTGCAACAAAAAATTGTTATTGCAAAACTCGTACATTTATGTTACAATAACAGACGACCTTCTATAGAAGGTCATAAGCTTTTGAGCGGAAGTTACCTTTCTAGAATATAACAACAAACTATAAATGAAAATTTTATTGAGAGAGAAAGAGAGAGCAATTTTTTAGATAATAAAAATTCTACCGAACAATTTTTATTAATAATTTTTCATGAGTCAATATGTACAGCTTTATTATTTTATTTTATAAGTAAATATAATTTCTTTTTTAATAATATTACATTGTAATCTTCTTTTTTAGCCGATAGTCAATTCTGAACTCAAAACAACCACGATCGTGCCCTCAACCACATCGACCACACACAAATCGTTTTCCACCGAAGAACCCTTGTATCGGCTGGATGGAAGCAACGGACAAGCTTGCATTCTTCTTCAAGTAGATGCACTCATCACTGTTAAATATCGCACAAAACTCGGCGAGGATCAAGTAAGAAATGCATATGAATTAAATTCCAAAAGAAACAGGAAATCTTGGATCAATGAGCACAACGACGGATAATTATATAATTGATATTGATATCTCTAGGAAGCGGATATCTACGTACCTAACGATGCAATTGTGACCGGAAATTGTGATAACGAAAACACGGTGACAATGTCATTGAAATGGGAAGCCTTCGTACTATCTTGGAGCTTCGCTAAGGTAATCTTTTATATATAACATCGTGTAGTCTATATATTTCCACAGTTGTGTCGTGAGATAAATTCTTGCGCCGGTCAAGAGGCAATTATACGAAAGATAAATCGTTTTAATTGCCAGACACGGTACTGCTTTTTGTGAAAATCGATACGTGACCCTTTTACCGAGATATAGTTCATTTGATTTTCACCTTCATATCGCTGATTGCGTGTTAGAAACTATCACGAGATAATGTCTCGAATTAACTCCACGAATTAACATCTCGGTTCGAGTAATTACCACATTTGGGATAAAAATAGTAGAAATTTCATTAAAAATGATATCCTAGAACAAAACGCAGGTATCGATTGATGAGATATTACTTATACATATACCAAAATTATATTTAGAAGTATGTCTTGCTATATTGTATCTGATCTCTTAGCACAATCCTAGTAATCTTGATTTTTATATGAAGGAATGATAAACCTTGTCAGATTTCCTCCCTATGCTTAACGAGACCTACGATTTTATTTTCCAGACACCAGGTGGTGAACGCTGGTATGTCGAGAAAATCGAACTGACCTATAACTCCAGTGACAAACACTTTGAACATATTGCTCAGCCAAGTAAGTGTCAATCTTATTAGTTTTTGCACAATTTTGCTATTTCGTGTGAAATGTTTTTGCATTTAAGAAAATGCAATAGTATTAAGTCACGTTATTTTTAATAGCTAATAACTATCAACTTTGTACTAAAAATAAATTAAGCTATTGAATACAGTTTATTGTAAATTAAAAACTATTAGATACACTTGACATACATTTTCGAGAGAAATAATATATTGTTAATTATAAAAGTCAAATTGATTATTTTATTAATATTTTAGACAAGACTATTCGACTGAGTACCGGCCAGAAACATAGCTCCATGCTGTTTCCCACACCGGTCGGAAAATCGTACGCTTGTTCCGAAGAAACCGAGATTTCGCTCACCGACGGCAAAAATCATGCCAGCGTACTTTTGAGGTATCCCAACATATTATCGATTTAATTTTAGCAACCAAAGTTGTGTTTAAGTTATAAACAGTAAATCAGACATAATGCAAAAGTTCTAATTTAGCTAAAGTACATTTAATTTTACCTTATATTTGAAACTAAAAATAGATTTATATGAAAGTCAAACCAATATCGAAAGTGACTTTTCTATTCTTTTTCAAATCAAATGGCCACATTTTGTTCAATGTGGAACTTTGTTACAAGTTAATAATATGTATAGCTACATAATACGATTTAGTGTTAGGCAAATTCTTATTCTTGTAAACTGCGTAAATAGAGAATATTAGATTGTCATGAAAATGAAAAATTTCAGAGACATGAAGCTGCAACCGTTCAAGTTCAAGAACAACGAGTTTGCTGCCGAATTTTCGTGCACCTCGCTAAGCGCGCGGGCCAACAGAGACGAGACTGCGCCAGTTGCAGTTGGCTCCACGTTGGCCGCTGCGGTTCTTTTAACAATCACCGGCTATGCGGCCTACCGATATTTCAAAGTGAAGAAGGTTCAGTACGACACGATGGAGTAAAGAATACCCGGGGATCCCACTGTCACGTCGATGCCAAAGAAGCACGTATCGCCAAAAATTGACGCCGTTCGCGAATGAGCGACACACAATTTTTCTCAACACTACGCGCGCTAGTCGTTCCTAGAAAAGAATCAGGTGCGTTTCTTTCTGAAATTTTACTTTTTGGATATTTCTTTTTTGTTAGACATGAACATAGCATATCGACACATATCGACGTATCTTGTAATTATCACGGAAAGAATCCGCGATGATCTCCGAAGATACCTAATAAATGAGTCGATTAACGATTAAATTATAAAGTCCGGCTTAGAGCGGACTCCGCGAAACAAGATATCGCGCATAGAAATCTTCTAGATAGACATATCTGAATACATATCCAGTATACCCTACCGTAAACATTAAAAGATATTTTAAAATAGTTTTTTTATTACTTAAAAAAAATATCAACCTGAATCTATATGTTATAAAAGTAATATTGATTTTTATTAATTAGCATTATAATTTATCTTATTTCAACAAAGTTTTATCGTCATTTAATTTAATTATCTTACAGATGTCAAATAATAATTATACTTCAAAATTATTTTAAAAGAAATCTTTGTTTTATATTTTCTCTTTATAATATGGATTATTTGTCTTCAAAATTAGAAAAAAGTTTTATAATTAAAACCGTCAATCGCGTATTAATGCATAATTACATACATACGGAATTAGATATCATCGACTCATGTGGTATTATAAAAGTGTTGATAAATGATGTAATGAAATTTTCATTGCTAGTATATGCGCGACATATTTGTCAATCGTATCGAATGTCAACATATTCGCTTGAGATTAAAAAAAATGACATTCGTAATCGCAAACTCGGATGGTTGTATCAATAGGCTTTCCAATTTGTAGATTTTGATCTACACATCGTCATATTTATATGAACATTGAAGAAAAGTACTTTGAAATCTTGTTAATCGCGTACATATTTTATCATTACGATAGTTTTGTTGATTACAAGTTCTTTAAATTTCGTATAATTTTCTAGAATACACAAAAAATATATATTTTAATCTCCCGCGAAATACTTGCAATATACAATTAAGATAATTGAATTGTTTCTCTCGGCGTAACTCTTACAATATAATGTATCTTCATTCTTCATGAACATTATTATATGTATATAGGAGTAACAACTATATATATATAGTAATAATAAATATAATACATATAATGATAATTTGGTTAATTCATATAAAGAAATCGAAATAAAACTTCGAGACATTCGGAGACGTGAGAAGGTCCTTTTCGGCAGCTAACAATGTTTATATAGACGGGTATATTATAATTAGATTATAATTAATGAGAATGTATTAAAACTGTTAATACATTTCAATGTGTAACGCCTTAATTATCTTGTACATAGCAATCTATAATTTACGGATTCTTTCCCATTTTTTACACCAGTTGTACTCTATATTTAATTATGCTTTACTCTTTATAACGTAGTTTCGTAAGTTTACCGGTTTACAAGTTTTAGCAAATCTAAGATATTTAACTGTAAATATGAAATTTAATTAGTTGATCATTTTCTTTGTTGCTGTTTGTGTCTTAAGTGGAGATGGATCTGAACTAGGTTACAATTTGATCTTAAACATTATTCGCTTGACTTTACATAATACAAAGTAAGAAATTGTGTATGGATATGTGTGGATATAAATACGCACACGCACACACACACACACATGTACATATACATATACTTGCTGTATATGTTTGTCAAATCTTCTTCGGAATATTTATATGAATATGTCAATTTAAGAAATATAATAAACTTTGTAATAAGAGAGTGGTATTACGAAAACGCCCATAAAAATATTTTTATTTGACTTATTACCTTTGTCGGTGCATGCGCGCACAAACACATACAATATACTGTATAAATATGTGAGCGCTGAAACCACGATTATGTATTATGAATGAAACGTTTACTTTATAAACAAAAATAATTTAAAAATTTTTTCTTACTCATATGCAATCTTCTTTTGATCTCTTCTCGCGCAGGACTTTTTCTGTTCTTGTATTCTATTTTTATATTGGATTTTTCCAAGTATCTGGATCTGTAAAGTTTCGCAAACGTGCATTCATTAGGAAACTACGAATAATTTATTTTGATAATATCCTGGCGTATAAAACTCCAAGTTACTGTAATTTTATATTTATTCAAATTGTGCGGTGTTAAATAGTTATGATATTGCGAGCTTTTCAATCATTTATATAAGATATGATGGGTGCAATGATTATGATGATAAAGGACAGTTTATTTATACATTGAAAATAGCTGATCGCTGGCGACGGCGCACGATAAATAATATAATTATTAGCAAGTTAACATATCTAAATGTAAAACGTATGCGTCCGCGCGTGCATGGATTAAAAATTATATTACATAATTATGCGCTAAATATATTTACGCGCATATTACATCTATGTCGTATAGATATTATATATATGTATAGTACGTACATGAAGAAAAACCTACGTTATCGATATATGCATAACATATAAACCTCTGTCTTCCAAGTGCATATTAAAGTTACTTCGTATGTAAATATATTACGGATATCGTATGTCGTATTTCCAAGATTTGTCAATCGTCGATTCGTGAATGTAGCCGGCAGCGTTGTGCGAGTATCGTGACGATTCACAAGATCTCAAATAAGATTTGAATTATCGTTAAATGGTCTTTAATCAATTTTTCGATACTTTGCAGCAAATGCGATAAACATGCATTCCCTAATTTAAAAAAAAAATGTATATTACGATAAATCTAGACTGGATAGACTCGCTTTTGAAGCAACCATATTGCCTGTCATATACAAAATACGCTATATAATTCAGTTACATTTGTCGCTATCTCAATTATAATTTCAAGAAATTAGTTTGAACCAAAAACTGGAAAGATCGAATGAATATCATGCATGCTCGCGGTATCGTGATATTAACACGAAGGAGGTCTAGCTGTAATTATAAAAATGTATTTTTGTGCTAAAGTCAATCTTATACCATAGATATTAACTGATAGTAGCGATTAAGATAGTTAGCGGCGCGATTTAGCGGTTTATGTCTCGCACAGTAATACGATAAATTACATTCGGTGAATCTCTTAACGATTTTGCGCATTTTTTTTTTGCATTTGCAAAACAACACGGAGATACGCATATGAAAGCAACGCGCAGTGACTAAATTGCTGAATCGCGACGTTTTTACGGTGAAATGGCGTCAAATTATGAATCATATCGCTTGACCTATAGCCGCAGCGTTAAGTCTTGTAACAATTATTATAATGCATTACTGCGGAGATCGCGGAAACAGGGAGATGGATTCCGGTTTCACGTATCATAGTGTATCATATCGTCTATTAAAATTGTATCATATCGATAAAATAAAAGCTGTTATACAAGTTCACTCAATCGTGCATCGTGTCCACGATAATTTATGCCAAAATTTTTCGAATTACGATAATCTCGCAATCCCAGAAAAATAACACATTATTTTTGCAGTTGTCGCATATCATGTTTTTGAAGAAACTAACAAAGTAAGATAATTAATCATTTGAAAAACTATGTTTAAGGTAATAACCAATTATTATTATTCTCTATTTCAGATAGTAAACATATAACCGATCTTCTTGTTTGTTTCAAATAATTTTGTAATATTTACGAAAATAATTGTCGAGAAAAAATTTAAGAAAAAAAAAACGGTGATATTTGGCGTTGCAAACTTGCAAAATATATATAGCTCTCGTAATCATGTTTTATTTTATATACATGGGCATTACGCCTTTCGAAAGCAGATGTCTATTTGGTGTTCACGGGGCGGAGGGTCAGAGATATAATAATCTCGCGTCGTGGAAAGGGCGTGAAAAGTACAGTCAAGCAGGCTTATGCTAGCCGTGGGGAGCCCTGGCATGGTTCCCTTTGCGCAACACGACGCACCGTCGTCAGCGACTCATTGTTGCAATGTCCATTGAAATCTCTCACAACAATGGCGCGCGACAAGACGATCGTATTGTCGCGGGTCGCCTGCGAGAGCATCTCGGGCCTTTTGCGCCTGCGGGTGCCTGCGACCGAAGAAATCGCCGCTCTCGGCTCCTGTCACCGAGGATTACCCCTCGTAGCGCGGATTATAGCGACGCGCGATTATTCCGCCAATTTAGTATCTAATTAAACGAGTCCGCGAAAAATGCTCGAGGGAACGCAATCGCGAGATGGGCAGCAAAAGAAAAGTAGCACATATGTTGCTGCACTTGGTATACAATTTATAAATATTAATAGTAGGTAATAAATCATGACCGTTAAAAAACAAAAAAGGAAGAAACCGTTCGCGGGAGAGGAGTTTATTTCGCGCGATCCAATCGCGCGTTTGTAATTGGCCGACGCCGACGCGACGCACGCCTAATTAGCAATTACCGCGGCACAGTTTCGCTTAATTGGCCAGAAATTTATTCTTCGTACATCGGGCGATAACACGGCGGCGGTGGCGGCGGTGGTGCATGGTGACCGGGATAATTGAACGTAATTGACCACGTTTGATGACAGATGTACCACTGGATTCGATAGAGATGGTTCGCGCGCGCCGCGCGAAGAGTGGAGCGGAGAAGGGAGGACAGGGTGAGCGTGGAGCTGCGTGGAGCTGAGGGGGACGGAAGGTACGACGCGCGGTAGCGGGGTACGGAGGTACGACCTATAATTTATAAACTAGGGGCTGTTTTGGGGTAATTGCAGATAACGACGGGGCGGTCCGGATAACAAGCCGACATGGGAGTCACTGGACACCGGTGCCGCTCCACCATAACCTTAGCGTCGTTACGTACGGTAATCCCTGTTCTGTATGTGTATATAGTATAGTTTGCAACCCTGTCCAAGCATAAGTTATGTCGCGCGATGATATCTCACCGCCGAGGGTTGAGAGTTAATAAACGACCGCGGTTGCAGCGAATCGCCCACCAGTCCCACCACCGCCGCCTTTCGTCCTTCGAACTCGTTAGCTCCGAGCTCCGAGTGTCGAGCGCGATGTCGTTTAGACCGAAGCGAAGGATAGACGATTCGTTGTTTTCCTATCGTTTTATTAACTATTCATATCAAAATTATTTTAGAATACTTGATAATATAATTGAATTAATTGTGCGCAACTGTAATCGTTAATTTGATGATCTCTTATGTGTCAATGATAAATGATCGCATCATCTAAATTAATTTCCTGTGATAATTTTACGATGTAACCACAAGTTGTGTATATTATATTATTTAATTATGATTTTTATGACAATAATTTTGCGCAGAAATAATTTCCGTACTTTAGTCAGAATCTACTTGTCAGAATCACACATGTTGTTAGCATAAGCATAAAGAGCAATACCTACTTCGCCGTGGATTCGTGGACAGTCCATTTGAGTGAGTATATACCATACAATAATTCCCGAGAGCTACCTGAAGAGTACTTTTGTTGAAAGTTGATGGATTACGTTTATATTTTGACAGACTTGTGGATTTGTCCATAAAGAATTTTAGATATATATGTATAAGCATTATCAGGTACCTAATCAAATATACCTAAGCAAATATTATTTTAGGTTTCATCAAACAGTTTGAATCGACTAGAGGAAATATTTGACTTTATGTTTACTTTTGTTATGTATTATCTTAATAGTCTAGAATACTCTAGAGATATAAATGCATTCACAGTATAATACGCTGATCGATAAATATTGTTGCAAAGATCATCAAGTTAATGTAGAACTTGTGCTAATTCAATCTTTTTACAAACAAACAAAGTTATTTCCTTAGATAATATGTATTTGACAAAAACTTAACAATGGTACCCTTTATACAATTTATACCTTTTGTAAATAAAATTTTTGAAGAATCTTATAGAGTCATTACATGTTTTGCAATAAAAAATTAGCTTTGTAAAAACATGTATTTTTAAAATTGTTTTAATCTCTCTCTCTCTCTCTCTCTGCTTTTTCTTCTTCTTCTTCTCAATTTGCTATAATTTAATTTATACTTAAGCAATAAAGTTGGAAAATACAATAATTTTTCTTTTAATTTATTGCTGGTCGACGGCGACGGGAAAACGTCGATGCAGCAGCCTGCACTCTCAATCGCGTTATAATCAGTCTCGCACGTGGACCCGTTGAGGAGATCCTTCCTGGAGACGCTATAAATACACCTCCTAGATGTATGACGCGATGATTTCTTAGTTCTCACAGCATGGACGAGCAACTCGACGCAATCAACGTCTTGATAAGCCGATAAAAAGCAACGCGGCCTTGACGAGTCTGCACGGTCAGCTCGAAGAATCGTCGTAGGCAGCGTTTCGTCTTCGTCTTCGTGAAAACGTCATCTTCGTACGCGTGTAGCGTGAAAGAATTAGCCGACTAATATCGGCGTCGCTTGCCACGCGTGGATTAGAAAAATTCGCCGAAGCAACATTCTGAAACATTTCACAGACATACGTCTTTTACGTATATTTAGCAAAATTAAAGAATAGAAAAGGCCAAAATTCAATGGAAGCGATGTAAAAAATTGTATATTATACAAAACGTTTATGTATAAAATACTTCTGGTTGAATTTTTTTTAGATATGTGATAAAAATTCAAGACCTTTTTGTTTTACCTGTTTGCGATCTTTATGAGATTTTCTTTTTAACAATAGAAGATAAAGAATAATAAGTAACGATTAAATATAATGCATAATAAATCTTGCAGAATTTAAAAATATGGGCATTTTATATTAAATATTTATTTTTATACACGTCATACAGGGGAAAGGATTGAAAGAGAACGTGGTGTTTCAACTTTAATTGAATAAATCTCGATTGCGAGGCGCGAGGTCGTCGCAATCGAGCGATTTCATCGTTTGAAAACCACCCTCTAACAAAGAATATGACGACACAGACACGTAAACGGGGATTTTCGTGGGGTTGGCGCGCACATTCGCCACCTACCTATATATATGGTATAGCTGCCTATTGGGGTGCTCCAGGGTGACAATGATGTAACGCGAAACCTGCAAAACTTTTCTCACTCCCCTTTTTCTGTCCGCCATAAACGTAAATTCGGAGCTTTATTCGCTCATATTAACATTGCATTTTTATTCCGCGTGTTTCAATTCAGCAAAGAGTATTAAATTTCAATGCTTGCAGTAGAAAATATTACATTCCTCGACAATTGGCTCGATAAATGTATATTTAAAATATATAAGTTGTGTGCCAAAGAAGACTTATCTCTACGTTTAATTATATTTTGAAAAAAAAAAAAAATTAATAGCAAATCAATTTGATCTTGTGGTTTTACGATTACTGCTAAACGTAAAACTAAAAATATAAATATAATTTTTGAAACAAATGAAATGAGATAGAGAATTCTGCATTGCTAAGATTATAGAATCCTCTCAATTATTGAATATAAGTGAATCAAAAGTGTATGCGCGGTTACGAGCATTTGGTAGTCGGAACAGTGCGCAGCGTTGCGAATAGGGGTGTCTCAGCTGAAGAGGAAGAGAAAGGTGTCGCCGGAGGTGACAGAGTGGGACGAAGACACGGTAACGCGGGATAGAAAGAAGGGCGTTCATAATAACGTCCGAGGGTAGAGAAGGGGCCAACAGCGTTCCTCGTGTTCAGATGCTCTTTTCAAGAGTGTGAACCCTCCTCGACGCGCATTCAAGTGTCCGCTGCTTTGTAATGCCTCTTAATACCGCTTCGCTGTCGTTATTAAGGATCCGGAACATATTGTCGATACAACAGCGACGACACCGCATTATGGCGTCAAGCCCTTCATTCGGTACACACTGTGGGAGGGTAGACGCGTATCGTAGGAAATGCGGGACGAACATTTTCGGCGGAAGTTGAGAAAATGGAGCAACGTGGTCACGATGGAACTCTTAAAGAAGATTATTAAAAAATGTTATTCCTGTTCTTTGTATATAGTTTTTATATGTCCGATAATTTAATTCTAGCTTATAAAGAATATAGCCAATGTTACTTTTAAACGTCATTAGGACTAGTTCTGCTATGTATATCTATTCACATTTTCATATTTTAGTGGATAATA
Source organism: Temnothorax curvispinosus (assembly GCF_003070985.1). Lineage (NCBI taxonomy): Eukaryota > Metazoa > Arthropoda > Insecta > Hymenoptera > Formicidae > Temnothorax > Temnothorax curvispinosus. The sequence goes on from NW_020222909.1 coordinate 377,878, forward strand.
AGAATAAAAACGTGATTTAGAAATATTTTTTGATAGCATAGGTACCTATCTCTTTTATTTATTGAAAGATAAGAAATCTTGAATATTACTATATATATTTTGTAAAACATTTTAAAAGAATTTTCCAAATTTTTATAATGAAAGAAGTGAAAGAAGAATACAAGAGAGATTTTAGGTTTTTTTACAGAAAATTCGGACTGAAAGTCTCGCAACTTCTCTAATTTCTGATCGAACGGGTGAGATCTCCGAGGGTCGATTTCATAGAAAAGTACCTCGTTTCGTGTTTTGTCAAAGTTCGTGACACCTTTCTTTTTTTTATTATCGTCGAATTACGTAAAGTGATTGCGAGAACCTCCCTTGCATCAGGCACTGCAACGTTTCGCGACGATTCGAGCGTCGCGATGTACCTGCAGATAAATCGTGCGAGTTAGCGTAAGACGATCCGGCGCGCGAAACTATGTCTAGCTTTTTTTCCCACAAAACTCACCTGACACAGGTTCCACTGATAAGAGAACATAGAAAGTGCGAAGTGGCACATTAAGAAGAGTCGCACATGAGGAATTATTCGCGGATGTCTCCAAATAACGACAAATTTACGATTATAATAATATTTATCTAAAATGATAAAAATGTTACTAGTTTTTACTAATTTATGTCATAGTAAAATTTATTAAAATATGTAATTAAAATTTAGCACTTTTATTTTAACAATTATAGCAATTTTAACAATTTTAACAATTAATTTAACAATTACATGTTCACGTATATACATGTTATGCTACAATTGTTAAAATATGCATATTAATGCTAAATATAAAAAAAAAACATTTAATAAATTCTAGAATATCAGAAGTACCTATATACTTGTTAGTATAATAATTTTATTAATTTTATTAATTTACTAATTAAACTATATTCTGAATATTCTTTGTACAAGTCACAGTTTTGTCAAGTATTTGTCAGATATTTACACAACATGATACATTATTTTCAAAATATTTTGCAATTGATCGAGACGGAGACAATTTTGTATCTGTTACCTTTTGTACATATTATATATATAGCTATGCAGCGCGTGTGAAAGATTTCACCATATGCGTCTATTAGCCGATGTGAGCATCGAGCTTAATAAGCAATAAGCATCACCGTTTCAGCCCTCAGCAGATCTATCAGAGATCGTTATAATTGGCGTAACATCCATATCTCCCTACCCTTCTCCATTAACTCCATCTTAAGGGTTACGCCATTATGCTTCTCCGCCGAGCACATGTCGCGCTTCTTCCCTCGTATACCGATAATAATTAGCCGCAACTATAAATCTCGCCACCACAGGGCACTCCACATCATTAAACATCGAGTTCTTCGTTGCTTGTCGTTTTTTACAAAACCAGAATGTGTTGTTATTTATTACAGAGAGAATTTACGGATAGTTTTCTCTCACCTTCGTGTATTCTGGTAAAACCTGTAAAAAAAAATGTCATGGAGAGCGTTCTTGATTGGCTTATCCATGTCGGCTGTTACAGAGGTAAACGTTTTTTTAAATTCTTTTTCTAACGCCGAAAAAAAATGGTTTTGAAACAATTGTGGGGCAGTATTTTTGTTTCACATTTTATGAAATTGATCTTAAATTATTGTACATTTTTAATTTGTATACATGTGCAATTAACGAGCGATTTACTCGAACGTTTTAATACCGCAACAATCTGTTCGTAAAGCACCAGTTAGCAAATATTGTGATTAAAAAAAAATATCTGTGAATATAAAGTAAAATTTTCCAGTTGACGGATCTTTGACATGAGGCTTTGCGTCGTATGCATACCAGACGTGTGCAGTTGCATAGGCGTGCGCAATGTGCAATATGATCCTTCATGCGCGTCGTCCATCAGTTCGTCGTTACGTGATTTACGGTTTTGATATTCTTATTTGATCTCCTTTTATACTGTAATTGAAAAATAATTTTTCATAAATGTATACTATCATTAAGTAAAAATTTTTTCGTAACATATTTCGATTAAAAAATTACTTAAAGATAAATTAAATTAAGACAAATTAAATTGTGCGACGTTATAAAAACGACAATTACAATGTCAAAAATTTTTCGCCTTATATGTATTATTTCGTTACGTGTTACATTTTGCGAGAATTTTTTCTTGTCTTTACACATCGCCTGCCTATATCATTCCGCCTATTGTATATCCGCGCTTCTTTTTCTATCGTGTCTTTAATTTGGAAACACGTGGACCGTGAGGTTTCCTAAGAGAATATAAGGATATGCATACAAACAATTACAGGAGGGATGATGACAGTACGTCGCTCACGTGCTACCCTCAAATCACGAAGCGCATCTAACTAGCCGTGTAATCGACAATTTCGACCTATTACGACGCCCTAGGGCGCTATGCTGTCCCTAATAAAGTATAGACTGTATGCTTGGTTGACCTTATACGAAGTAATAATAATAATTATTATTAACGCAACTTACTAATTTAAATCTTTTATAGATTATTGAATCAATAGCTAGTGATTCGAAAATATAATGTGTAAACGTTCAAGGAAAGTAATTTTACGTAATATCTATATTAATAATATAATTACTTCGTTACGGAAAAAGTCATGTCTCGCATTAGGAAATATTAGTAGGTTCATGAAATTTGATTTTCGTTAAGTTATTCTTGTTTCATAAATAATGAAGCTATAGCTATGAATAATTTTTGTTATGTATCTGTGTATCACACGGCGCGGGCGGGAGAAATTATCGCATCTCCGGATCTACGTATGGACCGGTCGACACGGTGAATCGCAGCATAAAGTGGCCAGTGACACATAAAGAGCATATTTTCGGGTATTAGGCCGAGGACCCTCGTGGGCCCTCGTGGGCCCTATGAATGGCTACCTGTGTTCACGCCTGTTCGCTCACCGTTCACCCGGATAGGACAAAAATCTCTCGCGCCGATCTACGTCAAGCAGTGGTGCTAATGGGAAAATAACCGACAGATTATGTCGCCTAATCCGCTCATCGATGCGATCGCATTGGCGAGAGGGGGACAACCGAGTATTTTGTTCTCGTTCATTTTCGGGATCGCGCGCAGATCGCGACGACAGGAACAGGCGCGTCTTAAAATGTCTTATCGAGCTCGACCACTTTGAAAATCTCGTTGAGAACAGGTCAGACATTTTCCAAACATATAGTTTGCGTCATAAATTGTCGAAGAATCTATACAATTGCCATTGTCTATCATAAAAATTTGAAAGAAAGGAAGAGGAAGCAACGCACGACATTAAATTACGCTGTTAAGTGTCTATCGTGTGTATTTCCGTCCCGACAATCCGAGACGTCGCTCTTTCGCCTCCTCAGGTGCGCATCGAGAATGTCGGCTGCTAAAAATAAATCTGGTCGCACGCAATACACACCGCTGCTCGCTGCGCGCCGATTGTCAGTGAGCGAGTCCGGGGAGAGTGACGGAGCCGAGCAGAGTAACGTGTAACGTGTGCACGAAGATAGCCGCTATCTCTTGACCGGTGCGGCGACGGAGGCGGTGTCCGGTGTCCGGCTACCAACGCGTCGCGTCGTTACGAACGAGCTCCTTTCGTCACCTCTCGACCCGGCTTATTGTTCGCCGATATTAATTTTAACGGCGCGTAGATACGCCGGACAATGACACCCCGAGAACACGAGACGCACCTGCGATGCAGGCGATCCAGCCGATGCAGCGTCGTCACAGGATTGCTCGAGTTAAAACCGGTTCTTTAAATTTCGCCGCTTTTCCTGGAAAATTTTAATTTCTACATGCCGTTAGCGCGCGCACGCGCGCAATTTAATACTGTTTTATGCGATAACGTATTTCATTTTATCAAGTTTACATTTTATTATCGATTTTAATCAATTTTGTTAATTGACCAACTGCGTATTACCTAAATTATCTATCGGAGTCATTTATTTGTACATATGGCTTAATTTCCATATTTATTACTTAAAACGTGATGAAATTATGTATCTCAAGAGAAGACACACACCTTGACTATTGACGAGTGATAAATAAAAAGTATGGAAAATCGAGCGAGTTACTCGTTTCTAAATGTCATTGGAATACTGTTTCACGTCGTTGTTGTCACGTCTATGGAAAGTTTATGCATCTCGTACTCTCCTTCCCCGCACCGGTGTCCTTTGCGCGCGATTCCATAGCACTTGCGAATCCGTCATTACAAACGGCTCGCCGGCTCTTTATCGTCACGTCGCTTTACGTGAAACCGTAGATTCATCCACGACTGCGAGAGGACGACCCGACATGACCCGGAACAAACAGCCGAAGCGAAGCGGAAGGTAAACGAGGACGCGTTGAAATCTACGAGAGAGCAAGGGAAAAGAGGAGAGGAGAGAGAGAGAGAGAGAGAGAGGGGGAGGCAGGGAGAGAGAGGGAGAATTGCTGGCGCCGGTTTAATTTATCTGGATTTACGGCGCTGAAGATGCCTCGCCGTCTGTGCCCGGCTGGAGGAGGAGAATTGCGATAGTGGTAGATGGAGAGGGGGGGGAGGAGGATTTTGCACAGAGCCATTTTGGAATGCAATTAAACGCAGTACAGTGAAACACGATGCCGCCGCCACCGCCGCCGCCGCCACCGCCGCCGTCGCCGCTGCCGCCGTTGCCGCCGCTGCTGCTGCTGCTGTTGCTATTGCTGTTGCTGTTGCTGCTACTGCTTCCCTTCTCCGCAACCCCTGCTATGTTCTGTCTCCCCTCACCTTCCTCTCTCCTCCTCCCGCGTAGCACCTGCCGGTGCTCTTTGCCTCGTACTCGAATGCCTTGATGTACCCAGATACAACAAACAGGATGCTTTCCGAACGGACAAGTCCTGATGAGGCGTAAAGTGGATTCGCGCTTCGTCTCGGCGAAATGCATTTCGTCGCTTCAAAGCGCTTTCGTCGTACGCCGAGCAGATTTAATTCGAGAATTACTTCGTTGGAGCATTATCGTCCTGCCGCGCGGTGTGACGCTGGATGACGAATAAATACTTTGAGACGAAATTTATTGTACTTATGTTAACATTGCAGCGTACTTAATTAGCGACGATTCGCAAATTCACTGTATCGAAAGAATCATTTTATATAAGAATTTTTACAGAGTATAAAAATAAATTTGTATGTTATAATTTATGTATAATTATATAAGATAAAACAATATAATAAACTTGTGTATGAAATAACGCGCATAATATGTGAAAATGATATAATATTTACATCATTATATAATACGCTCACGAATACAGTCAAGTAAATAAATTCAAGTTACATGTGAGATTAATGAAATTAAATAATATATTTTGTATTGAAATCAACAGAAAGATTCTATTGTTATATTTTAATTATATAATATTCACATCTTTCAGATAAGACATCACTTGAGTCTCCATATTTCCACCCCTTTTTCATATTAATAGCTGCAACCAAATTTCAACCAAGCTACTTATTTTCGAGGACCAATTGCCTGTAAATGACATATACTCGAGCGAATATCGAATTGTCGAGTGCGCCCTTAGATTTAATAGGAATGAAGGAGGGACGATGAAATCGGTCGTCCCCGGGATCGTTTTGATAAGGAAGAGCATCATCCCTATCCCAAGGGTCGGGAATGGGAGGACGTACGGAGGAAGAGGGTGAGAGAGACAGAGAGGAGGAGAGAAAATGGCGGACCAGAGGGAAATCCGACACCAAATCGAAGGAGACGCCATCGCAAAGCGCGGCGCCGCCCCTTTATCATTGGGTCTTGGCTTCGGCACGGTGTCATCCTCGAGCCCATAAGCTCGAGCGCGTAACCAAATCAGAATAATTATCATAATTTTACTTGCGAGGCGCAATGAGGCATGCATCGAAAAATCTCTTCCCTTTTTCCGTATCACAGCGATATTAATTACAGCACTATGCCGGTTGCATTATTGTAACAGAAGTGGAACTTATTTAAAAAATAACTAACAAATCTGGAGTTAATTGTTGGCGGAAAATAAACAGAATTTTAGGCTTGATTACTTATATTTTATCAATATTTAATCAATTGATTTACTACATAAGGCAATATCTTTCGCGATTAAATTATCTCGGTTTTTTTCGAACAAGTTTACAAATTCTTTACTTAAAATTTGAGCGCCTTTTACAACTCCAAAGTATGTTACGCTACGCCTACATCGCATGACGTACAAACGGCAATTAGTTGAAAAAGGCGGAGCAAATTCAAAGGATTGGCAAGGCGTGCCGAGAAAAGACGTCTTCTCTCATCTACTGTGATGCATCGGTTCTCTTGATCTACACAACACCGCCAGGCCTTCCGATATTTTCAACCACCAGATTTCCGTCGCACGTGACATCCTAAATCGGTGCTATTTAAATGTTTTTCTACTTGATTTAATCAATTTTTAAATATATTCTATAAGGAAAGGATTATATCAAATAATGTCTCTCATAATATCAACAAATATTTTTTTGGGAGGCGAGAGAAAGAGAGACGAGAGAGAGAGAGAGATTTAGATTATTATTTATATATATATATACTATATATATATTTAGGTGTATACTTTCAATTTTTATACTTTCAATTGTATATACTGTACATTTTTATCATAATTAAAAAATAAATTATTTAATAAGAATTTGACATTTTTATTAAATCATGTAAAAAAGGTTTTATTTATATTTTATATGTAAAAGTTTTTTTCATACACATATATAAGTATGCAATGCTGTTCGACGATGTGTTTTTAATAATATACTTGACAATAGTTAATTCAATTAACTCATGCGTAATAAGTAATAACACGTGATGTAAGATTTCATTTAAATTATAAAACGGAGGTAAACGATCGAAATACATGTGTACAAAACACGTAACGGTAAACGATATACGCGATAGTCGTGAATGAACGAAACCGATCCTTGGGCGTGTACGAGTTCGTATTCGGACCGATCTACAGCTAAAGTTACGTTTGTCGTTGGATCATATTTGCAGAAATGTGTATCATAATACGACTCCAGAGATGAGCCGGCGACCTTCGCGAGGGGGTGGAAATCTTATCGCGAAAAGTAAGCACTCTAAAAAGAGTGATATCTTCCTCGTTACGTCGTCTGTCGATATTATTCTAAAATCTAAAATAAAACAACTATATTAGTATAACAAAGTATTATAACAATTGTACAATTTGAGATGATATTATAGTGATAATAATTCGACGATTGTTTTATATTTTCAACTTTTACGTTTTAATATGCTTTGTATTAAGTTATGCTATTATACACGGAGAAAATTTTATGTTAAATTTTACTATGCTGCCGTACCAACTGCGGACCATCAAGACGCCCAAGTTTAAATGATATAGTCTTATAGTAAAATTACTATGTCCATAGCATTTAATGCTACAATCATAGCATTCAATGCTATAATAATGTTATGATCGTATCACTAAATGCTATGGACATAGTAATTTTACTATAAGACTATAGCATTTAAACTTGGGCGTCTTGATGGTCCGCAGTTGGTGCGGCAGCATAGTAAAATTTAACATAAAATTTTCTCCGTGTAGGTATACAAATTTTGGCGCAAAAATTGCGAAATTTATGTATTATTATTCATCTCGTGTCGCGCATGCGTTACTTGTAATAAATTATCCAAAATGTGATGACGTCTATAAATGATCCATAAACAAATTTATGATAGATTTCCTTTCGTCAAATCTACCGACGAAGGGTGAATGATTATTGCCGGTTGTTGTGAAATTAATCAAACACAAGGTGCGATAGCGTTGCGTGGGATCACAACACGGTGTACGGTAACGTTGATACGTTCCACTTCCGGTGTTTATTGGCCACACGCGTATTTCGTGATTCCTCGATAGCTCCGTGATAGTGGAAAACAGTATCTACCACACGAAAAAAATTGAACAAAAATTGCTGAATGTCGTAAATTGGAAGCTATGCACAATAAGGATATAAATAAAATATAATCTGTGATAAGCAAATTTTTCTTTCGCTATCTACGCGCTCCGAATTTTTATTTTAAACTTTTAAATTTTGCAAAATAAGCAAGATAATAGAAAAAACAATCTCTCGCCAATTTAATAGATTTATCTTTAACTATTCTTTCGAGAATATATAACTGTAGCTGTAGAAAAACAGGAATTTTATTAGGGATATTCTCTCAACATGAGACAGTAAACATATGTATAAAGCAAGAATAGAGTATGAGGGCAAGGGGACGATGCACAATACCATAATTCGTCACTTCAGTTACATAACAAAAGAAATTACGCGAGTCCGACTCGAGGAAGGAATCGCCGAAATTCGATATATCCAGGTAATCGGTCTGTCGCGGAGGTCGCCAGGTGAGAATCCAGCACCGTGTACGGAGGAATCGGAAGCGTCACGGGGCCGGCGGCGACTCGGACGGGGTGAAGCCCGCGGTCGGTAGGGGGTAGAAGATCGCACCGCCCCCGAGTTCCACCAATGGAATGGAGCGGTACGTCGCACGGCGACCAATCGCCGGGTGGTGGCCGTGCCGTTCCTCGCTCATCGCACGATTCTGCTGCCGAAATAAAAGAGGAGGACGAACAGGAGATCGAGGAGGGAGAAGGAAAGAAGAAGAGTGAGATGGGGGAAGAGAGGAGAATGAGAAAAAGAGAGCGAGAGCGAGAGAGAAAGAGAGAGAGATATAGAGGGAACGACGATATCGGCATCGGCATCGGCATCGTCAGCATTGCCACCGAGCACCACCACAACCGTCGTCGGAGACGGCCGTACGACCACAATTCAACGACGGAAGCCAGCGGGACAACGGCTGCCGCCAGCCGCACCGCGAACGCGCGACGACCGTGATCGCCTTACTAACTTGGTGACTTGGTCACTCAGTGAGAACGTCTGCCCCGGTCAAAGGCATCCTCCTGAGGAGGGTATCGGTTACGCAATCGGTTGTTTGCTCGCGCAATCGCGCTTATCGGCTACTTCACATAAACTCACTGTTCTCCGAAAGTAGAAACGGGGGTGGTTGTGGACACTCGATACGAGAGGTGGTCGCTACGAGATCCAGCACAGTGCACCGGTACTACACGCGCGGTGGTGTGTTCGAGAAGATTATTTCTACTTCTTTCCCTATGATGGGTTCAATGCCTTCGCCGCGGGTGGTTGAACGTTAGTAGTGGTTAGTCACAAGGATTAAGAGTTCAGGTAGCGGATTTTCAGAACTCGCACCTGATGACGAATGAACGAACAATTGGGATCTTTGGAAAGGACTGAGCTTTCTTCGAGGATTAATGTGGATGTGAGAAGTATCTCATTATGATTACATAATTTGTTATGAACCATTGTCGAAATCGAAGAGTTTAAACTTAGTCTCAAACACCGACGGAACTCAACTTCAAAGTTATTTGCTTACAGTGCGGTAATCAAACACGATTTTCAAAGACAAATAAATAATCGTACGCGTAAAGAAATTTTTAAAATTATTGAAAGGAAAAATGATTGCCGTTTATAGGATTGTATCTATCAAAGTGTAAATATAAAAATAAGAATTTACATTAAAAACTAAATAATAGTTTATCGTAATGATTGAAAAATAATCATTACGCGTTCGGGTTACTCTTCTGCAATGAAGTGCAATGTACGGACCATCGGATGTATTGTGAAAGTACAATGATTGTTTCATATATATAGTTATCATACGTGAAAAAATTTATTCAAAAATAAATTTGTTTCAAAATTAAAGTTTGCGAATATTTTAACTCGTGACTTAAAAAATGTCACAACTTTATTGGAGTAAGCTTTGATGAATGGGAATGGAATCGGACATCGACATGAATGAAACGCGCGTGATTAAACAACCGTCGCGTCGACTTGAACGTGCGAATAACGGATGCTTACTTTCGTCATCAGTTATTCATCCGGTCAATCTATAAGACATATCGATACTACGACGATATCTCAATTTGCCGAATGGAAAAAAGCGGGAAAGTAAATTCCTCGCAAAAACGTTGGCTGTAATCTCCAGACTAAAAATTTCCTGCTTGCAGTAGAAAATCCAGAGGCAAGAATGTATGGATGATAGACAAACATCTGTAATGAAATATATATAATAAAATAAATAAAATATATATTATGCCCAGATTCCAGAGAAATTTTTCGAACTTGTTCGATGTAGACAAGTTGGGCGATAAATTGTCAACGTTTCATTTAAGATTTGACTATAATAAAGTAATTCAGTTTGTAATTCAAGATAAGTGCGATTGTTGAACTATAACTTCGGAATTTCGAAAAAGGAATCGCGGAAAAGAATTGCGTCTTGGGAAATTTCTCGCGATTGGGATCGGCGAATGAGTACAGAATTCTGTCTCCTGTCCGACACCTGGGTTCATGAGAGGAACGCAGCCACCAACCAAGGATGTCGGATAGTTCGGATCAGCTGTCATCACCGAACAGCGACTGCAATAGCCAAATGGGCGTCGTGCATCGCAACGCAACCGCACAATACAGCAACACATCGTCGATGTCCGGTCTTGGGCTGACTCATCATCCTCAAAATCTGACGCCGACGTCGAATGGCAGTCCCCAGTATTCACAGGAGCTTTCCTCCTGCAATTCTGTCAGCGTAAACACTAACATTGGGAACATCGGCGGTCTCTCCCTTAACAGCAGTACCAATGACTTCACACCCGAGCAGATATCTTGCATGTGTGAGGCGCTGTCGCAAAGTCAGGACATTGAGAAACTGTCCAGGTAACTGAAAGGAACCGTATTTTAACTTACTAAGGGCCACTATTTCCAACGTCTGTTATAACTTCTAACCGACCGTTAACTCGGTTTCGAACCGATCGAAATAGCCAAATCCTATTAGCTATTCTGAAAAGTTAACGGCCGATTAGAAGTTAACAGACGTTGGAAATAATGACCCTAAGTATTCTTAACTTATTTACTTCAATATTATGTATATGTAATATTTCTTTAAGTTTTGTTCTTTTTACAAAATTCTAAGGTTATGCAAAATTACTGTTATTCTATATCTATTAAAAAATTATTTTCGTATCAGATTTCTTTGGTCCCTACCGCCTGGAGAACTGTTGCGCGGAGGAGAGAGCGTGCTAATGGCGCGTGCCGCCGTTGCCTTTTACCGCGGAGCATATCACGAGCTTTATTCGATCCTGGAGAGCCATGCTTTCTCGCCACGTCGACACCCCGAACTTCAGCAGATGTGGTTCAAATCGCATTATCGCGAAGCTGAAAAAATTCGGGGCCGACCATTGGGCGCCGTGGATAAATATCGACTACGCAAGAAGTATCCGCTGCCGAAAACGATCTGGGACGGCGAAGAGACTGTGTACTGCTTCAAGGAACGATCGAGGAACGCTTTGAAGGAATGCTATATGAGGAATCGATATCCTACGCCGGACGAGAAGAAGAATCTTGCAAAGAAAACTGGCTTGACGCTGACTCAGGTGTCCAATTGGTTCAAGAATCGCCGACAACGAGATCGCACACCGCAAACTAGAACGTGAGTTTCGTTTTATTTTGTTTATAAATTTATACAAATTTTTTTGAGAATGCCAAAAATTGGAACACTTAAATTGCAAATATTCAAATACGTGGTTATATATGGAACTATTTTATCCGAAAAGATTTTTCTTTCGAAAATTAGAATTAACCGAATTAACCGAACCTCATACAGCAATCATCTTCATGCTTATATATAAGTCATTCGCATCTTTCGTAATAAAGCTTCAGTTTTCTAATCTGTACATTTTCGCACTTATAATTTTATGAAATTTTCTGCCGGGTGTTTTTTTTTTTTGGTTTGGTGAGATACCTATTTAACAGATACTTATAATTTGAAAACAAAGCGACGCATTATTTTTACGTAATCATCTTCATTATTTCTTTAGAGCTATTTGTTTTCATTTTTTACACGTTCCCACGATATTTTCGATATTTTTCACTAATGACGAAGAACATATCGAATTTTTTTTCACATTGTCTGAACACGAGCATATGCGTTGACGTGGGGTCTCCCTATTCTTCTCAGAAATGCAACAAGTGTTTCCAACATGTGTCCTTTTCCAAATTTTCCGGATGCATAAATCATTTACTTATACCTGCTTCGCTGACTGACTTTTCAAATGATTGTCTTTTGGGTAAAACTTGAAATCTTTATATGCTAATGATGCAATTTAGAAGTAGCACCGGGTCATGATATAACTTAAGAAATATAACTTTTGCAAAACTCAAGAAATTTGATATTATAAAAATTTCGTCTATTATATGGATCAGTTGAGAGAAAAATATAATTCCATAACGTTTTTCGCAATAAAAGTAATTATGACCGTGAAAACTATGTAAATTATGTTATTTTCAGTATTATATTAATGGGGATGCATACATATAAATCACGATAAAGATAACATCAAAAGGAATTTATTAATAAATTTTATATTCGAGAAAACGTTAAATGATATATACCTTTCCCCTCTCGAATAAGGAGATTAAATTATTCAGTTTAAGATTCTTAATGCTCGTTTTGCATCCACAGAAAGTATACTCGAAATAATAACCGAGCGATGATATAATCGTGAGGCATTCTTCAGAGAGCCAGTGTTATTCGGTTCTCTTTTCCGCTCGGGTGATTATCTAATCCGCGTGCTTATCTAATTAATGTCTGCGTCGTGTTGACGTCCTTTGTGACGATTATGTGTAGGGGATAAGGTGCTGGCAGCTCTACGTAACACTGGGGTTGTTATGTTATGCGCGAGGTTCATTGGTAAACGATACACTCGCACTCGGGAGAAAAGCAGCGGGAGGGACGTAGAAAAAAAATGTAGACGGAGTCACGCTTAGATAATGCCGGACGCGTGTTCAGCCGTTTATTGACATAACAGAGGCCGCAAATTACGATAAGATCAGGCAGCATAGACTTAATCTCTCGATTAAGACGCACGGAATTAAGGGCAAAATTATCGGAGCGATGCATAAAACCCGTCGGGCCAAGAAGTCTCTCTCTCTCCCTCTCTCTCTCTCTCTCTCTCTCTCTCTCTGTTTACTTAATATCGTATATAATATTATAATAATAACCTAATGTTATATAAATAATAATAGTAGATAAGTTAAACGAGATTATTCGCCCACACACATACATGTGTATAATAATATAATTTGGTAAAGCATAAAAAATAAAAGAATTTTATTTATAAAAGAATACGCGTTTGAACTATAATACACATATGTGTAAATACGTTGTGTCATTTCCGAATTTTGCCTGTTACTTTTCGTAATCATTTTCACGGAGAGTATACTTATCTATGTAGAAGCTATTCCGCTTTTAAGTACGTAGAAAGATAACTCAACTATTTACGACAAGATGTGTTGAAAATTTTTTCATAAAAATAGTTTTTCCAAGGTACATATCCCAAGATGTACACGAATTGACCTAAACTAATTAGTAATCAGCTTAGTAATTTAAATGCTAAAACGTACACATTTCTCAAGCGTTTTTGAGATGAGAGAGGAGCGAAATTGACGCGGGGTTCCTCGGAATGAGCCCGTCAGAATGGAAGGCCCGCCAGAGACCGAGCCGTGACCGCGGCTCCGTCGTAGCCATAACAACGCTGCGTTCGCTGTTCGCTCTCTGGTGACTGGTCCGCTCCTTTCTTTGAGCGCACGTAGAAACTGCGTGTAGCGCGCACCGCCAGAAATTCACGCGAGCACGCATACCACGTACCATGTCCCTCTCACGCGCGAGGGATACGTGCGTATATGCATGGCGTCGCCATCGCTCCCGCGCCAAGAGATATTCGACTGGTCAAACCTACCCGCCCGTCGCCGTTGCCGCGGCCGTTCTAATCGATTTCGCTAGTGTTCATTACTCATACATATTCATTTTTTTTACTCCACACAAGCAACTTGTGTGCAATATTTTTCAGCTAAAGCAAGCTTTTTGAGATGAAAAAAAAAAAAAAAAGAATGTTGCAGACTTTTTATATACGTGATTTTTACTTATTCAGGTTTCCAGAAGATAACAGACAAAGTCGGTAGGTTTAAAAATTTTAGGCATGATATGTGATGATAAATATGTAAAATAGGCAATGTTAATTAGTAAAATTTCTCCGTTTAAATTATTTATTTACAAGTCAATGCATTCATCAATCTTTACGATACTTTTCAGCAAAAGAGAATTTTGTGCTTGCTGAGAAAAGATTTCAAAAACTAACTGAAAACTGAACGTAAAAAAAGATGTGTTCAATATAACTTGTCTCACTTCTCACCACGCTTCTCACCGTAAGCTGAACAATTTTTAGATTCGAGCGAGATCGTACGTTCGATAAGATTCTCGTAGCATCCAGCTCTCCTCTCCCTTGCTTTCGAGAAAACAATTCTTTTCTTGGTGGCAGAAGACCAAGTTGAACTTCCTCCCCTTTTCTCGTCCTTAACGTTCTCCTGCCTCTCGCCGAAGGCCCTAGGAAAAGGAAACGCGACGCCCCATTACCGTTTTATGACGCAGCTTCGGTTACATCTCCCGTTTCACCATTGAGCTGTTCGCACTACCAATAGTTTACTACATAAAGGCCACGGCCGGCCCTCCGCCGCTACCTCGATTTATCTTCGCGTGTGCCGCGCAAGAACGAGGACGCGCCTTCTTCCTCGTTAGATCGAAGAATATGGCAGCTACCAAGAGAGATGTGAAAACACATTGACATCGCGATGTTCGATGACATCGATAGTGCTAAATACAATTATATCTTCTAAATATCATTATATGATTAAATTTTCTCTCATGTTCATCTACAATAAGAACAGTTTAATATGGAGTTCTAAGTGTCGACTCACGCTAATACAAAATTGTTGATAATATTTCAATTGATCTCTTATGTTTACACATTTATAAAACTTGTATATCTAAATATCTAGTATATAATTCACTTAGAAATTATATTTCTAATTTCTAGAAAAGATTAGTCTTCCCAGTTATGCGTGCGCCCATTATATCGTAACGTAGGCGACATTAATAGCCTTTTCAAAATATTATCGGCAAGCTCTAAACAAGTCCTCTAAAATGTCCCTCTCTTCCATCCATCCCATGGTCTAGACTCTTATTCGTCCGGACGGAGAAAGGGACCGGAGATGCAGGGCGTTGGGGTACACGTAGGGCGTATTCCTTTAAATCCGGACCTTGAAGCGCGACCATAAAAATGCGCGGTCCGACGTTCGCGTTAGACAGAGGACGCGAGGGTGCGGGAGAGAGTGTTACCAGCAACCGTGTAGCAACCATGGTCATGGGCGGAGTGGTGGTCACACATGCAGACCACCGTGTGATCCGTGTATCGTGTATAGCGCGTACGCACACGCGCGCTCGTACGCGGCTTTCGCGGTTCATTTCCACAGCGGCGTTGCCGAACAATACCCAGCGGAATAAGGTAGACCATCGTTGGACCCTTTCTTCGTCCGTCCGGTTATACTTTGGTCGTACCTTTGCTTTGGCATGCTGCGACAAAAATATGTTTCGCATTAATACATATACCTACCCTTTTCAGCTCTCAGAGTCAATGATTTTTCATTTTCCAATTTTTTACACCCTCTTAAGATAATGATGCCCACATTTGCATCATGTGTGAGAACAACCAGATATTTTTTTATATAGACATAAAAAAAGAGATTTATGGACATCTTTACGAGGGTCGTTTCACAGCTATTGTACACTGTCCATTTTTTTGGCGAGAAATTTGAGTTTCTTTTGTTTCTAAAATAGTTAACTTTCCTTATTGACCGTTGACTTTTACTAGCCCTGCTGAAAACCTCGTTAACAAGCGTTTGTGTTGGTGCATTAAATTTAAATGACTCATTAAAAATAAAAGTATTTTAATATGCTGAATGCGGTTTATAGATAATTCGCTTTTCTCTAAGTCTATACCAGAATAAAATGTTCACTATTAGATCCACATTTCGATAAAATATTACATAATATAATTAAGTTACGCAAAATTATAATGCGTTGTATGTTTATTATTTCAGAGAGAGACTATCACTTTAATATTAATTCTATTTACAGAATTATAAATGTTATTTTTTATATATTTTTATTGAGTTTGATAGCGCCAGTTATTGGTAACCGGCACGTCAGTTAATGTGTTAAAAATCATTATCCCGCTATTAATAAAAAAAATTCTTTGTGGCTTTGTATATAGATTTTAATATTTCCTATATTAATCTATGTAAAAAAAAAAAAAATATACTTATGCAATTAAATTGAATATTTAAATATTAATCTGACATTAATTTAGACATTTGTATGGAATTTATCAAGATAGATTTATTTGGCCAAGAAATTATATGTATATGTAAATGTATATGCAAAAAAAAAATATTCTTTTCAATCGATTTATCGATTATCTTACAACATCATAAAACTATAAATTTACTTACAGGGACATGTTACCACTGAATTGTCAAGGTACAACCAACAGCACAATTAGCAGTTCGGTGAGCAACGGCGGCAGCATTCAATCTTTGCAGAGCATTGATTCCGATAGTCCGAACCTCGCAATGTCACCTCTGTCAACTATGGGTATGTCGCCGGTCACTATGAATCCATGCAGTCCGATGGGCATGAGTCCCATGGGTCCTCATCATGGCTATGCCACTCCCGTTACCCCGGCATCTGTTCATACCGCGCATCCTCATAATGGCGGATTGAGTCCTATGAACGATGTTAAGACTTTGTGTTATGGACGCGGTGTGTATGACACAGGTAAATTATTAAACATTCAAAGAATATCAGATGGGCAAATCTTCTCGAATGCTTATACATATAAGAATTCATGTGCTTATGTATTTTCAATTTAACTTTATATTATGTAATATCAATTTAAGACATATTTATAAAACTTTACTTCTTAATTCCGAATTTTTTAACTTTACATAATCCATAGTATGTCTAGTTGTATATAAAAGAAAATTATATTAAAATTTTGCAAAATATCAGTGGTTGACGGAATGTTATTACGTACGGATTTGTATTATTCAAATTATCCTATTTTGGATTTTTATTATTCTAATTTTTTATATTCTAAATCCGTAAGGTAAAGACGTGGAGCAGAGCTCGGTTTATTACTCCAGCCATTCCAGTATGCACCACCAGTATTATCAACAGACCCACCATCAGATGATGTCTAGCTCCCATCATCATCATCATCATCATCAGCAGAGCGTGCCGGCCGGTTACGAGATCATGCTACCACCACCTTCCATGTGACTAACAGATTACGAGGATGACCGAAGTAATCAAGGTCCTCACGGCCAGACCGACGACGTGGTGACACGTATACACGCCTTCGCCTGATCTCTCCGTTTTTTCTTTCGTCTCGATTCCAATCGTACGCAATAAAGAGCAGCATGTCCGTGTGGCGAAATAATTGTTTCATAAAGCAGACGACACAATTGTTTGTAACTTTTTGCCTGAAACATTTATTTAAAAAGATATCGAATCTTTTTTTACACGCATTATGTGAACGATATACATATATTGACGTTTAAACATTTAAATGTTTATAAACATTTGAACAAAAACAAATTTTTTTAATTCTATAAGAAGAATTTATGAGCTGATACTCTTGAAACGATTTTAAAAGATGGTAAGATGTACGATAGCTTTTTTGGTGATCTTTTCAAGCAATTTATATGTCCATTGAATAAAACAAGATAAAAAAAGATAAATAACTTATATCAAACATATGTCAGATACGAGGTTAAATTTTTATTAATTAATTCTTGTTAATTAATATCAATTAATTATTAATAGTTTTATAATATTAATATTGTTATTAATATTAATAACAATGTTAATATATAACTGCATATGACATAGTAATCATAAAATCACAACTATGAAATGGAATATAAATCGATGTTTATATTAATCTGTCGTCGTTTTCCACTTTTAAATATCAGCTCTAAATATGTCTTTTCGAATGAAAATAATCTATATAACGAGATCATGTTATGCGTGCAAATTTCTAAATGCAACCGAGTGCTATATCACAAAGCCATGGAACGAGCGAACCTAATCAATGAAAAGACGAGAATATATATGTCTGGTTTTATTTCGCGCATTTTTCTTCAAAGTGTGACCTAGCTTTTCGTACCAAAATTTTTCTCACGTAAATACCACTATTTTGTTTATTCACATATTCAAACTAACTCCCCCCTCCCAAAAATTAAATTTTATATTTTATAAAAAATAAAATTAATTTTTTTATATGCTTGTGAATCCAAAGACTTCAAGACATAATTGTAAGAATTTTAGTAAAGTTAATTTTTTGTAATATACTTCCTTCTTGCACCAGTGCAGATTAATCGTTTTCTTAAAATAGGAACTATATAATAATTAATTCATTGTGAAATATCAATTTCTAATTTCGAGGATCGAATACCATTTCACGGTATTTCTTAATTTGTTTTAATTTAATATCTTGTATTTTTTATAAAATTTTGGGTATGCGAGTAAAAACAACCCGTGAATGTAAGAAAGATGCTTATTTTGTTAGGTGTACGATATTTTTTGACGTTGTGTACGACGACATATTATGGCATATTATGTATTGTAAATTATTGCGATGAACTCACAGAATTTGTCTATAATGAAGCTTCTGACAGATTATGGTGACGTATCGTGAAAAGTGACAAAGAAAAAGCAATTAGCGTGTAACGCAGCTGAGAAAAATTGTGCTGCCTACTTTTCTTTTTCCACAATTGTATATAGATATTATACGGATTATGTATGTAATGTATATATTGCTAAAAAATAACAATGTATTGTGGATTACTGGTTTTTAATATATAGACCTGCGTTCACACATACATATGTACACAACAAACACGCATGTATATGCACACTACGCACACGCAACATATACACATAAATCGTACGCGAGTGATGTTTCTTCCTTACTTTATTTTATAAGAAATGCACACAAAGCTATATAATTATAAATATATATATATACACACACAAATATATTATAGATGCTATATGTAAAATACATATTCCGCCAAACATTGCGCATTTTCTTTAAACCTAAATTTTTTTTAAGTAAATTTGGAGTAGTTCCAAGTTCTTTTCCAAAATTATATTTCCTTAAGTCTTTTTTATAACTGTTACATACATGGAAATATACGCGTAATAAGATTTGACTATGAATACCGACCTAGATATTAAACAGTTCTTTGTGTTCTGTTCAAAAAACATGAGAGAAAATATTAAAAACGTATTAACAATCGAAATAGTAGGTACCTTCAATGAGTACTTTATTTGTATAATGTACAGTCAGAGAAGCCTGGAGCCTGAGAGAGGCCATCCCGGCCTTTTATCGTCGATAAAACATATCATTTTGATGCGCGTCCGTCCGTGCTACATCTGCAAATGTATAGTGTTATACCAACACCAGTATAACACCAATACATTTGCAGATGTAGTGCGAATGCGCACCAGAATGATGTTTTATTGGCAGGGTCGGAAAATGAACGTGGCTACGCGTAGTATCAATTTCGAAAATGGACTGGCGTTAGCGTACAGGAGCTTTCGACGTACTTACGGTCCCACGAAAAAGACCGGAATGGCCTCTCTCAGGCTTCTCTCTGACAGGCTAAAGACGATGCACGCACAGAGAAGCGTAATCAATCAATCATCATCGAGGTTTTACAATGGCGGTCTATTCGTTCTCGAGAATTCTCGATTGTAATTGGTTAAGGATCAGTTTAATATTTATATCTTACATGTATTGATAAATATTAATAGCCCTCTCTCCCTCTCTCTCTTTTCCCAGACAGAAAAAAACAATGTCTAAAATCGGGACATAAGACGTCATTTAGCCATCTTTTCGTACGACATCTACAAGATGTCTTTTAGACGTCTTATGTTTAATTACTCAATAGACAATTTAATTCCCGTGCTCAATGAAAGATTCGAGCTATTCACCGAAGCGTCTTTCCACGCGATTCACTCATTCGGAACGGAGGCAAGAGACACGACACGAATTCCGAGGTTATCATCTCACTGCGACACGCGGGACAAGGATTCTATTAAAAGATTCGGATGTATCGCGCTTCGAATCATTTGTCTCTCATGCAAAATTCACTTACCGATCACGGCACATTGTAGGAGACCCGTCACGGTCAAATCACAGCCGGGAAGAACGGGAGGGTGATACGTACGGGCGTCCTTTCGGCCATCCCACTCGTTTGCACTTACAGACGTTGCAGTCGACACGAGAAGGAACGAGAATACGAGAATACAGAATATTCGGCGTACATTCAGCTTGCAACGCACACGCGCACACACACACTCTGTAACCGGAGCGGAGGATTTCTTTTCGTTCACGAGAAAGAAATTAGGGTAAATCTGAAGGAGAGCTCCCTCCTCACCGATTTCGCTGAATTTAGGCTTAATCAACGCGTTTTTGCACAAAACGAACGAATCTGGCAGAAAAAAGCCCCGCTCTGCCCCGCGAAGCGAGATATTAACTGTTAAAGTTGACGACTATCAGGTTATGAGACCTGTCATACCGACGCGATGTAGCGACTGGTAGCGATAAAATCAATTTAGATAACGCATGAAAGAGTGAATGATGTTCTAAAGACAATTTTTAAAATGCGTCTAAAAAATTATAAGATCTTTTATCAATATTTCTCACAATTTGAATTTTTGCGTCGCTGGGTTGAATGGAAAGAAACTATGGAGTGTAGAAATTTAGATAGTAGTTTATCACGAACCTAGTAGGATCTTTCTTCCATATTGGAACAAATACTAATATTTCAGTTTGAGTATTATTGTTTAATCCATTTAACGTGAAACAACTTGCTATTATATTTGTAATGTTCGTGCACGATTCTAATCTATCGCATAAAGAAAGATTTCTAGAAGTATCTAATGGTATGATGTATACATCGACGCCACTCCCCGTCAATGTTACGTCACAAACTTCGCATCAACTTAGCACTCCACTTATAACAATGAAAGTAAGCCAACTGTACAGCAAATCCACGATGCTGTTAAACGATACGACGCTGTATATAACTCCTGAACAAACACCGAGGATGAGTCCAATAGGGAAATCGGAAAGGCTTGTATAAGAATAAGTAAAAGTTTAAGAGCGGAATTGGCGTACGAAACTGATTCAAAAGATAATTTCACCACGATGAAATCACCCGATGAGAAATTGGAGCTGGATCAAAATTCTCAAGTTTCATCAAAGAAAATAAACAAATCTGAGCTACATTCAAACGAGCATATTCATAACGAAGAAAAATCGAATTCTGGAACCAATTCCAGTTCCGTCCGAACAGTGATCGAAAAATCATCAAACAAACAAAACAGCAATTTTATATTATCTCCGTATAGTACCGATTTATCTAAGACTCCGACAGAAAGCAAAAGTTCCGTTAAAGAATCCTCGTCAAAGAAAAGTTCGAAGATAAGATCATTCGGAAGTGCAAGACATTCGATCCGCATCGCTTACAATGTTATATAATATTCATATGTCATATTTTGGAAGTAGCAGAACGTCGTATATGTTGTGCCCATCCTCAGTCCTATTACTCGTGTCCGAGCGTGGTGACTTCTCTTCATATACATGTGTTGCGCACGTAGATTATACACATTGTACATGGAACCTACAATTTAACGCCGATTTCGAACGGCAATTTTTTAGAGAAGTTTTCATGGCAAGACATACTCTCGGTGGTTTGCCATTGCCTGCCGAGAGGAGAACGAGCGAATAAAATTTTCTAGCTCTACCGGGGAATCGAACCCGGGACCTTTGGCTCAGTAGACCAGTGCGCTGTCTACTAGGCCACGCTCGTCTCGATATGTCATATATAATATGTCATTGAGGTTGAGCGCTCAAGTACATCACGTGACCACGGGACATGCGCGCATGTGGTCGCGGAGCATGTCCGTAGTCGCTACATTGCGTCGGTATGACAGGTCTCATAACCTGATAGTCGTCAACTTTAACAGTTAATATCTCGTTTCGCGGGGCAGAGCGAGGCTTTTTTCTGCCAGATTCGTTCGTTTTGTGCAAAAACGCGTCGATTAAGCCTAAATTCAGCGAAATCGGTGAGGAGGGAGCTCTCCTTCAGATTTACCCTTGCGCGCGCGCGCCACGCGGCGAGTCGAGCGGCGAGCCGGAAGCCCCCGAATCCGGCCGAATTACGTTCGGCCACTCTCGCCGCCCGTCGCCGTGCGCCGACGCGGCGCAGCTCTCGGCGCTAACGTCGTTACGATGCCGCGACCGTTAAATGAATCCACGAATTTCGGAGCAGCGTAAGTTCAAAGTCGGCGCGCGGACGATTGTTTCTATCGGCGAGACGGCCTTGCTACTTGTTTTCGTCGACGCAGATATGTTACTCAATCATTCTCCCGATGAATTTCGGACAGGGTGAAGTGTTTGTGCTCCGCGCGCGTTGCCGTGCTCCGTACCGTGCAGGGTGCTGGGTATTCGGAACGCACGCTCGTTCGCGCGATTGGCATTCCTGCTTCTCGTTTCGCGGGAATAATCGACGACGCGCTCAATAATTTGCATCTTGCATCAAGATCAAGTGTATCAAGTGTCGCGCGAATCGAATCGCTCGCTCGAGGCGAAGATGTCGAGGCGAAGGTATCCTGGTACGGCAATTGTGAGTTGTGAGTGATTTGCATTTTTATCGTGATATTCGCGGGCGATGATAATCGCTCGTCCCGCCCCGAGCCGCCATTCGAATGTGCATGGCATTCATTTACGCAGCATATCTCGAATCGTGTCGTGCTTCGAACGTGCTGTGTGCTGTCGCGGAATTGTCGTGCAAATATCCCAGATTCTTTTCGAAGAGCGGAAAGAGGGCCGAGTGACAACGTGAAATCGTATCGTGATTCAAATAATAGCACGCTGTGATACAATTAACATACAACGCATGAATATTTCTTATTTTCGTGTATTTCGTGCCTCGTTGTGCAAAGCGTATATGTATTAATTACGTGCTCAATAAAGTACTTCCTTCCCATGGGTACGACCTTGGCGAGGTGGGAATAAGACCCAGTACTCAGTACGAGGATTTTACCCAAGCAAAACTCTATTGTTCTGTTTGGATAAAAATCCAGACGGGGAAGCTAACGTACCCTCGTCCGCCGATTTAATTGAATGAACGAACCGCAGCCGGTTCGTCGCGTTTGCTTCGGGAGTGCCGTTCAAGTAATCGGACTAATTGTAAAGGACTTTTTTAAACGGGAGTGCCGTACAGTATCGCGCGAGAAAGACGTTTACTGAAATTAGTCCGCGCGCGATTGTAATTTATTATCCGCGAGTGTTTCCCGCGAGTGTCCTGTGCAGCGGGAGGAGAAGGAGGAGGCCTGACATCCTGAGAGGAGGAGGAGGCCTAGGAGAGGCATCGAGCATCGCCGGAGCAACCTTGGGGTGAGTATCATCCCTTGTATCTGATAAAAATTAATAGTTCTTTTTTATTTATTCGAATTGTTATCTCGATAAATTAGAAATAATTACAAAAAGAGAAATTATTCAAAATTTTATTCTTGTAAAAATCTTTTTCGGTAAATAACTAATTATTGCTAAATATCTCATTAAAAGACAAATTAGAGAGGCGTAAAAATTATCTTTTGAAATGTTGATTATTTTGAGCATTTTTTAAATTTGAATCTTATGTTTGTATGTTACAGTTATCATCGTAGCTATGTGGCTGCATACCTCCGTCCGTTGCGCATCAAGTTGGTGAGTCAAAAACATTTTTTTTGATTGATTTTAATATTATTTCATCAGCAACTTATAATTTAATATTTTCTTTTTTAATGTGGACAGATCTTGCGGTAGCTTTTTATAAAATTAGAAATGGATAAATAAATGAAATATATTTAATAAGAAAGCCGTATTATATTTATTTTTATTAGTGATACGGCAATGTATACATAATTCCAATGCGTCCACAGAAAAAAAAGGAAAGATGATGACGAAAGTTTCCTGTTTTGCATCAAATTTCCGATCACAACATCACATAATCAACAATTTTATTTAATCTCGGTTTATTTAACATACAAGAGCTGTTTCTTAACATTGCGCGTCCAGTATGTATAGCTGTATAATGTACGTATATGTTATAAGTAAATCTAAGTTACATTGATATGATCACGTTACGGGGTATTTGTACAAAGAGTGCACAAGTACAACTACTCGATTTGTTCGTCACTGCATTCAAAAACCGGTCATAACGTTCGATTAAAAAAAACTGTTAGTCATTTCATCTATTCTTTACGTCGTAGCGATAATGATCCTGATGTCCTCCTGGAGGATGTAGTCACGAAGAAACATACGCGAATAACTTTAGTTTTTTTTTATCATTTTCCTTAATTGAAAAAATCAAATCTCCGAAGTATCGATACATTTTGTAATAATAAATATTCTCAAGATCTGATCGTATCGCGTATTTGAAATATTCAATACCAAAAAATTCAAGGATTAAAAAAGTCGGTTTAAATTTTTGTAAAAATAAAATTAATTTTTGACTTAAGAACAAATTGTATTTCCTCTGTCAAAATAAGTAAAATCATCTGCATTTTTTAATAATTATTCTGTATATCTTGTTCAGGACACCCTATGCATTAGGCTTCGTTATCTTTTATGCGAACAATTGGATATCTAGCACGGGATATAAAATATGTTCCCCATCGTACATTCGTGTGATGTCTTAAGATAAAAATTTTCTATATAAATATGACGTATTTCAATTTTTATGAAGGACATTTTACCTTTGTTTTTTAATGATACGAATAACAATGATATAAATAATTTGAAATTTCAATTCGTTTAACTGGCAGATTTTATTATGGAATCGATCGACGTCAAACGTGACATTTATGTTCCTCATAATTTTTCGCCGCAAACGACCGCGATTTGCCTCGTCTTTTTGTCCCACGTGCTCGACAAAAAAGCAAGCCACGTTTAATCCGCTCCTTCCCGGCACGATTGATTAAATGGCGTCATTTACCTCCCCGGAGGGTCGAAACTGGAAGTCAGGGATAAATTCGAATAACGTTGGACCGGCGTCGCAATACTAGATCACATATTCTGTGGGCGCGTATACGTTATAAAATTTTTCGAGAAGATTACGAATCTTTTTCTTTTTTTTCTTCTTTGCAAAGCACAGACGAATGTCCAATTCCCGTTTATCACAAATTTTATTGTATGCATTGTCCGCTTGGGATCATCGCCAAGAACTGACTGCGTGTGTGCTAAATTATTACTACTATTGTTATCATTAATTGTTATTGTTACTGTCGACGTTATTATTATTGTTAACATCCTGCGTACGATAACAATGAAAGAAATAATTCTTACAGATATACGCTATCCGGGTCTGTCTCATAGATATACTACGTACATATTGTCTCTCAAGTACATACACACGTGCGAAATACAGCCTGCAGTTTATAGACAATAAACGTATGGTATGCGCGCACGTGTTTTACACGATTACACGTGTATGTATAAATAAATCTAATATATAGGCTATACGGTTATACATACAAGATACAATATATAGGACAAGTCACATTGAAAAAATATATGTATGTGTTTTAATTAGGGAGAGGAAGAAGAGGGTAAGCTACGTGCGTTTGTGTAAGCACATGGATATGTATGGTTCATTAGCGGTGGCGAGGAATCAATTGTTCGGCTGTGCAAAAAGACGTCGTTCGAGTTCGAAGTAACTTCTCTCCTTTGATATAATTCTCGAGTTTTAATCACATTTATGTCATTCTCATTTTAGCTCTTATATTTTCTATTCGTTTTTATCTCTCGAATTTGTTTCCTTATTTCCGTCCTTCTTTTCTTTATCTCTGTTTATACGCATTCACAAGCGTTTCTATCAAGCGCTACATTATCTTATCATCGATCATTGTTGTCGCACGCTCCACCGCAGCGTGAAATATGTGCGAACAGGAGAGATGCGTCTATTTAAGCGTGCCGTTAGTTAGCATCCGAAAATATAATTCGGGTTTACCACCCGAGAATTCGCAAGCTGCCGGAGAATGAATGTCCAGGCGTGTATGTACAAGCAACCGAGAATTTACTGAACGTAATCATATATTTATGTATTATGTAACGTTATCCGCGATCCGCGCACTGGGATATTTGTCGCTTGCATCGCGCCGAATGTAAATCTTAAAATCGGTTGATCGTACTGCGACAGAGTTTCGAAGAAACCGAGGGGTCTCGTGTCATTTCAATTTCACCTTAATCTAGACTTTTATGGTATATGTACATGTCCCTTCCTTCTCCCTTCGCGTGGTACGGTCGCGGGTGCGATTGCTTCATCTCTATGACAACTGAATCAGGAATTCTCGTCAAATATAAATATTACACGTTGTACTCGCGACGAGTAAGAACGAGAATTTATATTAATAAAATAAAAACGTATAATATAGGAACAGTCTAATAACACAGTTGTTAACAGCTAATCTACGATTAAGTCTATAAACTTGTTCTCACCGCGGCAAGGCGATTTAAATAAACTTTAGATAAATTGCGAATTAGTAGCTAAAAAGACAAAAATATACAATTTTGGAGAAACATATGAAAAATGAAATAGCGTCGAACGAGAATTTTTAATAATAGATAAGAATAAAAAAAACTAATAGAAAAAATATCTTTTCACTTGATAAGATATATTCAATAATCACTTCAAATCGCTCCGAACTTGAGAATATCCATGCAAAAAATGAATACTTTTTACTTCGTACAAACATTCACTAATATAATACGAGATAATAATGATGGTCCAGAGATCAAGGAAACTAATACTATGGTGTAGACCTGTCTCTTTTATGATTTTTCATTTAAGTTAGAGTCCTACGATGGGTTAACATTAATACATTTATTCTTATATTTTATATCTTAATTAATCGTAATTACACTACGCTTTTAATTATGTTATAATTTACAAGTTACGCAATGTGTCATATTAAGTTAAGGGATTCAAGAAGATTCGGCAAACATAGTACGAGGTTGGTGCGAATTGGTTCTCTCTTGCTTCTCTTTTTCTCATTCTCCCTTCCAAAGTTTATAACACTCACTGCCGCTTACAAATAATACTGAATCTACTCCAAGTATTTTCAGCCGCACCCAAAGAGAGACATTCTTACACAGTATCGTGCGCAACATTCCACAACCTTCTCCGCTCGTGTCGATATTCGCTTCGACGTCGAATTAGCGAGATGTTAGCAGTTTCATGTGCGTATGTCTGGCAATGAATTTTCCTTGTAAGATTATCGATGAGTTGCAGATCATCCGCTGCTATTAACTCTTAAAGGAATCTTTTTCATTCATAAGAATAAGAATAAGAAAGATTTAATATAATTCTGATTCTTAATAAACTTTAAATAATTTTTGAAAAATTTCTATAATTTTTTATACGATACGAAATATTTTGCCAGATTTTTCTGTCCATAAATAATCAATCTGAATTTACACTCTTAAATAAAAGATTTATTTAAGAGTTAACGATTGACGTTACGTAATCAATGTAATCATGATCGTCTTGTAAGTTTCGCGAAATCTCATTGACGATCGTATGTAAAACAGTCTTGGCAAACTGAAAAGTTGCTTTTGCACATTGCTCGTCGACAAACGCGCGCTCTCTTTGGGGATCACACTAACAGTCTTTTACAGGGGTACGATCTTCTCGTTCCGATGTACGGGGGTATCGTACACGGGCACACACTTGTAATATTGCGGTGGATACGATGCATACGACGCTTCCGAAGGTGACAGACGGCCGCGAAATCGGCTGCGCACGATATGGATTATCAGTAGCAGACACAGTAGCGCGAGTACGACGATTAACGTAATCGGCACTGTGCCCCAGCCCCGGCTGGTGATCTGATTAATCATATCGTTCTCCTTGATCGTCTGGAACAAACGTGATAATGGTAACTCTTAGATTGCTTTTTCTTTCGATAAGTTTGTTAATAATACCATTTTT
Source organism: Temnothorax curvispinosus (assembly GCF_003070985.1). Lineage (NCBI taxonomy): Eukaryota > Metazoa > Arthropoda > Insecta > Hymenoptera > Formicidae > Temnothorax > Temnothorax curvispinosus. Next base: position 405,907 of record NW_020222909.1, read on the forward strand.
CGCGATTCGAGCAACTCAAGCGTTCGCGAATATTTCCGATATACATAGTTGAAAAAACAAGTTACTTTGTCAAAATACGTATAATTAATATATCGTATAATGTGGTACTAATGATAAGTATGGGTTTTAAAGAAATACGTTATACATAAAACTCACTGTAATTGGGCATATGGGGCAACAAGTGCCCAGTTTCGGTGGCAGCGGATTACTGCAGGCCACCGAACAGATGGTTTCTTTACAATTAAGTCGCCCACCGGACTCGCAAGTGCATGTGGTGCAGCTGTTTGGATGCCAAGTCGATCCCTCCGGATGCGTCTCGTTCAAATGGTCCATGCACGAAGCTCGACAGCGGCATATCTGCAAGGAGAAATCCATCAGTGTCCAATTAAAATAAGTTCGTTTATTGCCGTAGGATATTTCAAAAGGTGCAGTTTTTTATTCTGATATTCTTCTATTTTTATTTATACCTCTCGTGAAATAGTATAACGGAGTTCCGATCGTTGTACTTACGGGACAGCCGCGCTTGTTCGTCTTATAACCGAAATTGCACCTCTTCCTGCATCCGACGAGCGGCGGACAGCCGGCAGTGGGCGGCTTGCACTCGCAGAAGGTGCAGTCGTTCTCGTCCATGACGAGTTCGCAGTGAAGGTCGCACTTGACCTCGGGGCAGATTCTTTTGTCGTCCGTGGTGTCCAGGGCGGTGACATTCGGCGTCTGACAGGCGCACACCGGGCAACCGTCCTCGTCCTTGACGAGGTCGCAGTTGAGCCCGCAGTGCGGCAGTTCCGGGCAAACTTTGTAATCTTCCGGTAGCACATCCGGCGCGAGGTCGACCTCCTGGAGAAGACGAGAGTCGTCAGTTCGCGAGATAGAAGCCGGGAGTAGCGTTGCTGAGAGGAAACCACCGGAATTCCTCTTATTCGCCAAGTTCGCTTCGCGCGTGAAGATTCCGAGAAGAAAACGTCTTCAGCTGCAGGTACGCGCGCGTTTCAGAGATAAGGGAAACTGTGTCTCTACCTTAGCTAGATCACGACTGAAAATCCGCGCGGCGGACGTTGTTGCAGACGGTTGCATTTAGCTAAGGTTGATAGAGAACGTTTCGTGGTGGACGAGCAGATACTACGCGGGAGATTGCATTCTTATCGTAGGTAATCGTCAGCTAACCCGGAGCAGTTCTTGTTCGTCATATCGTATTCTAGATTGCATAGTTTTGTGTTTGCATTGTAATATGTTGGATATTACAAGTCTACAGCCTATTAATTCGAAAATTATTTCCAAATTTATTCGATTTTTCAAATTAAAATGTTGATTAAATATAAAAGTAGGTGTAATTGTTTTAACGCAATTCTTTGTAGTTTTGTGTTTTCTATTTGTATTATATCTTCAACGTTAAGTAACATGGCCTAACAGCTACTTGCTACTTTTAAATTTGCTCAAAATTATCGGCAATTTTTCCATACTCTTAACCCTTACCAAGTCATCGGCGCACTCGCAGATCGGGCAGTTATTCTTATCCGTTCGGAAGCCGTGGTAGCATTTCATCTTGCAATTGTCCAGGGACATCTTGCAGGACTCGTCAGGACGGTGATCGAAGGTGCTATTCGTCAGCTGTGGGCAGTGAGGGCAGCATTCGCCCGGATCAGGTGGTATCGCGTTCTCGCAGGACTTGCACATGGTCGTTTGGCAGGACGCGATTCCGTCCTCGTTGCAGATGCAAGTGATACAGTCGTTCTGTTTCCATTCCTCACCGAGTTTCCTCGAGACACCCTCGTGAATGCAGTTTTGCGGTTTCTCTTCAACCTTTGCCCAGGAGATCGGATCTAGAAAGGATGAGACGAATAAAAAGGAAGTTAGATAAATCGGCATACATTGAACACTTCAATTTATACATATATTATACATATACGTAGGAATACATTTTATTTTTCAACGGGACTAAATGGGAATGGCGGTTAAAAAAATTTCCGTGGGATATAAAGAAAAATGAAGAATTGAAATTTATACGGATTTAATTTATATAGCCTATTAGAGAAGAGCAAGAGTAGAAAACTTGGAGTATTCCTTATCATAGCGTCACGTAGGTATATTGAAATGTTATTTAACTATCGGATGAAAAAAAATATTTAAGAACATTTTCTTGACAGGGCTATTAAATCGTACCAACATCATTCCATCGCACTGAGATTTTGATGATACGCTAAAAAATATAAGAAATATTTTCTGAAGACAGTTTATAAATAACTCACGGGGAATACCGCCGTCGGGAAGAGTCGCTAACCCAAATATGGTAGTTTTGCGAGCGAACGAGGGAAAACTTGGGTGAGTGTCTCGGTGTTCCCGGAGTTAGCGAACTTTTGCATAAAACTGTTGCAACGGATTTTTCAACGTCGCACTGAGCGCGTCATTGGCACAATCTCGTTCGTTCCACGCGCAAACGCGATCACGTTTTTAAGATATCCTTCAATCTTGATGAAGAATCGCCGTATTATTAGCGAGGCAACCGGTTAATTATGCATACGAGATTACGAGCGCGTATAATCGGCAACCGCGCGCGTTTACGCGCTCCTCTTCGACGATCAAGTCATTATTCGGCGATTTTCCAGCGGCGACAAGCGCTCGTCCGGTAATCATCAAAGCGCCGGAAATTGCAGAATTTCACAAAGATTTGCAATCTCGCTTAATATTCATAGCGCCCTTAACACGCCTGCCACAAAGCCGTCTTACGCCTCTCGTCGCCGTTAATAACTCGCGAAAATCTAATTATCTGCGACATTATTTCGTTACACGGACGATCGGGGTGGATGGTATCGCCGCCATTAAAGCTGTCAAGCGTTCTTGATGTAAAACACCGCGATTAAGCTTCTCGGGATGACTTGGCTATTCACGCGAGCGTCGTATTTCGCTTAGAGCGCTTTTATTTATGCGCTCTTCTTCTCTCCTTCCCTCCCTCTTTACACAACCGAGTGCCCGTACGTGAAATTTACATGCCCAAGTACGCTCCAGCTGGATAGTAAACCCTTGAGCGCTGATCTTTTCTGCATGAGACAATTCTATACGCGCGCTGCTTTTAAGTCGCCACGTCCGCATCGCCGCGTCGGCACTGATAACAGATGAATTTGTCGTCTCGCTGGATGAGAATGGTATGTGCATTATAATCAGGCAAGTGCATTGTTCCGTTCTATAAAAAATTTCATTTTTTTCGCAACTTAACCGGCTGTAAATACAAGTTATAGGCGCTGCTTTTGTGATCTCCGCCCACGCACGTGTCGCCGCCCGAGAAAAAAAAGTCCTTAATTATTACCTCGATTATTATCTCGCTATTGGCGTCGATTTTAGCACGCGTCTGCTCTCTACAATTCTACATCGTGGAAAGAGACATGTGGGTCAGGCGGTCGACCGTAGATGCGGGTATATTATTTCTATCCCCAGCTGCGTCTCATTTGCGAGCGTTCATTCATAACGCCTAACGCCTCCCGAACTTTAAAGTGGCGCGTTCCCGTGAAAAATTGACTCGGTAACGCAAAGAGGCAAAAACAATTTTCGCGAGCCTCCGCTGACGCGCGGTCGGCCGGCCGAGCTCGTACTCTCGTATAGTTCCCCATTATTTCCTTGTCGCGACACACGTACGGACGTACGTTCGCGTTGAAAGGGGAAAAATTTGCACGAATTTTTTTCATCGGATACATCGTTCGCTGACTGGTTGTCTGGCTGGCTGGCTGGCTGACTGGCTGACTGGCTGTCGATGGTCCCTCGCGTAATATCTTTTCCCCACCGTTTCACATATAGCTTACACCGCCGGAAAAAAACTAAATTCGTGAGCTTTTGTAAGAAATATGAAAGAGCGGGTGTTCCCTTTATGTGCCCGAAGAACTTTTTTTTTTTATTCCGTTTCATTATTCTGGATGTTTCATTACTCTTTGTAATCTGCACTGCGGCGAGGGGACGATATCGACGGCCGAAATTGAGGGCAATAATAAAAGCGCTTTTGTAGAAAATATTAAAGATATAATCTCTCTTAGCAAAGAGAATGGGAGTTCGAGAAGAACGAGAGGAAAAAGAAAGATGTGTTAAATGAAGAATTGTAAGTTCTTACGAGCTGCGAAACGAATATCCGATCCAATATCGTAAAAAGATATAGGAAAAATTACGCTTGAATTAATATTTCGGACAAATTGAACGGAAGATAATTACACATCTAGAAAAACATTTACGGCGAATCAATTGTAAATATCGTTAACAGCTTCGATCAGGACATCAAATCGTTGACGAAGTAATTAAATTATTTTTGTAATTAACATGTAAAATACACTTTTACAGCGAAAACCGGTGTGAGAGAACATCTATCTGTATAATTTAATCCGATTGTATCGCTATTTACCTCAACGCGGTATCAGGGTTTACGTCAATATTTATTATCGCGTGTACTTTTCGACGAAAGCGTATTAATTAAACGAGGCATCAACTATGTACGCGTGACCGATAATGCGGACTATGGGCTAATGAATATTGTTAACAAGGTAGAACGCTGTTTAACTGTCGCATAGCTGTTTAAACACCGTCCTGTACGATACAGAACTGGAATGAATTTACCGTATGATGTAAAATGGTATTTAATTGTCGAGAATTTGATCGATTGAAAGAGACCCGCGATGTCCGAGACCTATTTAATCGATCGAAATATATTTAAACGTATTTAAATATTACGCGTACTTAATTTTTTATTTCCTGACGCAATCGAATATTTTAATCATTTCGCTCGTAAAATTTTGCTGCTTAAATTCAGCATTTATTGAGTGTGATACATCGAGGCAACGCGTTCACTTCCAAATGCCAAAATGAAGTATAATCGAGCACAATAAATCGATTATCATTAAGAGAGCCACAAAGAATAATCTCTTGGCCGCGATAATAATATTTCTAGTGTAATGATTTGTAGCTGTCCATAGCGTACTTGGGGTAGAAATGTTATTAAATTTGAAAACAGGCACGGAGCACTATTAAATTTTAACAAAGAGAGATAGAGGAAGAGAGAGAGAGAGAGAGAGAGAGAGAGAGAACGATTTCGCGAGATAAGAATGACTTCATTAAAATTCAACAGGTAGATCGAAAGTTCCAGCAAGAACGGCGACGGTGTAACTTTAAACGTCGTAACTTAAAAACCGCCGCTCGCTGAAATATCGCATTTGAGCATTATCTCTGCTTACAATCTGCGCGACTAGCATTTATAATGTCGGTGGATTCTAGAACGAATTTCAGAAAATAATGGTAGCGTTGGTATTTAGAAGGCTATCTAATTTCTACGTAATTTTATAAAAACTACGTAGAAATTTATGTGATAAGTCTTTTTTTATATGTGACACCGATAATTGAAAGTAATAGGATCGGCGAATTAAAAGATACACTTCCGAGTAACCGAAGTGAAAAGTTCTGAAAACGTCTTGGTGGATTCTAAATGACGAAAGAGAGAGAAAGAGGGGGGTGGGATCTTCTTCATTTTGTCGTAATCTCTTCGCTCTTTCAGAACCTCGTTATATATATATATATGTATATATATGTAATTCCGTCATATATATAACGTATACACACTCTATTTCCCTCAGCCCTTCTTCTCTCTTTCGGTAACGGAATGCCGTGCGTCCACAGGAAATGCGTTGATTACGATTGAGGAAGTCCTTCGTGCCGATATCTGAAGTACATTGAGGCTACAAACTCAACGAACGAGCTTGCCTCGCCAGATTGCAATTCGAGCATCCGAGGGAAAGAAAGAGATAGAGATGGAAAAAGAGACGGAGGGGAGGGAAGAGAGGACGTATCGGAGCATTCGGAGCACGAGAGCAGCGAGCGAGAAAGAGAAAGAGCCAGGAGAGAGAAAAGCATGATATCCCCGAAATATCGATCCGATATACGGCGTATTCCGCACGCCGCGCGCCGTTCCTATCGCCTGACAGGAACCAACCTCGATTACGACCTTACGTAATTACCTGAGGGTCTGCAGTCGTGAAGGGGGCAACAGCTACCGGGTGTCTCCGGCTTGGCCGCCCGGACCTCGACCGGCCGTTGACCAGATCGGCACTTGGGCGGCGGACACGTCGGGACGCATTTGCAGATGCCATCGTCCGTCAGGACGCTGTCCTCGGGACAGAACGACTCGGTCCGGTGATGGTGATCTGCAAAACCGGTGTGATTGGACGCCATCGACTTGTGTTACCGACTCGTTAAATAAGAAAGACGCATTCTATTTCTATGCTTGTCACGTTAATTATTATATGGTAATTATACTTGTATTTCTTAATTATCGGTATTTTACGTTCGCGTGAGAGAATTGTATTTTTATAACTTTATAAGCGATCAAGTCAACGTTGTGTGCCAACGGCAATGAGACTTTTATTTCCAAGATTTTATTTATTTTCAGTAAAAATTGTAAGTGCTATCTTATATAAAGTATTCCGTGTCGGTTGTTTAAAGTCAACATTATCATCAACCTGATGTTTTTCAAACGGTACGGTTTAATCAAAGGAAAAGCATGATATTTACACCACCACCACCACCGTCGTATCATTTTCTCGGTTCCGCCAACACAGTCCGATCTTCCCCGCGCACACGGCGGCCATTCGTTACACTCGGTAAACATTATTTTCCGCTGCGAACACGGCCCCTTTTATGGATTCTATTACCTGAGGGAACGCAGTTGTAGCGCGGACAGCAGTTACCGGGGGTCCCGGAAAATGACCCCCTTACCAGCACCGCCTGCTGACCCGGTCGACACTTGTGGGGTGGACAATCCGCACATTTGCAACCGCCGCCATTCTCGTTCGGCATGCTATCCTGCGGGCAGTCGTCGACACTGTGCTCGGCTCCTTGAAACAGAAAAATCACCAGTGAGATTAACGTCAGGACCAGAATTCTCGGGGACGGTCCCGACGGTCGGCGATATGTCCGACGAAGGACGACGCCGTTAAAGCGCTCCACGTCGAAAGATATCTCCGCCCGGGTGTTGGATATCCTGGGATTCTTCTCCAAACGCTTGAAATTGCGCCAGGCTATTCAGTGTACTTTATTATCAATGGTACTTTGCACCAATTTGCTGTCGTACGGAGTGCCCAAAAATTATATGGCCATTACTTTCGTATATCGGTTCTCGACCGATATAGAGAAAATTTATCGTTGGCAGAAATGTTAAACGCTACAAATAACGTCGAGTCCCGAGTCATAATTCTACGACGATCTACATATAAAAAGATTATTTTAATTATTTTGCTTTCTAATTTAATGTAATATATGTAATATATTCACTGAACGAGATGGAAGTTTCAAGAATATATGTATGTTGCTAGCAGAAGCTTAATATCTATTCGATTTCTATTCATTATTCAGCTCGTTAATTGATCTTCAAGTTAGCGATTCGTTCTTTCTTTGTCCAAAATAATGTGATGACTGTAATTTCCTGAAAATAATTTTTGCACGCTGTCTTTCCCAGCCTCTGCCCTGAATGAATCTTTTAAACTTAAAAACCCCTTTCCATTAATAATCTGACAGCAAGTGCTCTGTAATTATGTTGATATATGTGACAGACGGACGTATGCGCGTCTCTGTGAAAAAGACATCGGTTCTTCTGTGCGGATCGCTGCGCAATGTCACGAGTTATACGATGTGTACCAGCGACATTAATATAAATTCCCAAATGAGTAAGGAAAAAAAAAGAGATATATCCTTGTCACTCACACACACACACATACACAGAGAGAGAGAGAGACGTGGTGAGGATCGATTATTTTATTCAGCGGATTATCCCGATAGAAGATATACACGTATTGTCCCATGTGTTCGCGGAGGTTCCGTTGTGCCGGAGAACGAGAAAAATAGCGAGCTTGATGGATGCCAAACTGGAAACCTCGGAGGTATAAATGCGATGCGCTGAGGTATAAAGAGAATGATAAGCGGAATAAGAAGATAGTGCGAATCCATGGCGCACCGGTAAATTCTGTTCCTGGCAGTTGTATAAACGGAAATGGATTATTTTCTAACGATTCATTTGCAACCGCTGCGCCGTGTCTCTATTTGTTTCTTGTAAGTACTGAAATAAACATCCGAGCGATGCAAAAGTCTCGGAGACGTAAAAACGTTTAAAGTTAGATATTCAGAGACCGTCGTATTTAATTACGAGATGGCTGTAAATTCTCGGAACTCTATCACACCACGCAAATGTTCATAACGTGAGTCATCGTTGTCTCATACATACTAAATGTGTTTGTTTGCATACAAAGATAATTTCCTGCAGATTACATTCGTGCGGTCCCAGATTGATCTTGAAAGCTCAGCGAATTACGTTTTTAGTGAAATGGTCACAATTATAGAATTTCCATGTCGTTATCCACCCTACCAAATTCTCAAATTAATAGTTGTATTTTAATTATTCGTTATCAAAATAATAAATGTAATTTATCATTCTTGTCGCGTTATAAAAGAATTCTGAAATTGATCTAAAAATTTTCAAAATTTTTATGATGCAACGTAAGAATATTTGTGGAATATAAAATTGTGAAATATGCATAATTGTGAGCGACATCGAAGTCTGTTACAGTTACGTAATATCGCAACGAAAAACTAGATGTGGAAGAAATACGTTGGAGAGAATAGAAAAAGTTTAAATTTGTCCTTTGTATGGATTTGGAAAAGCGAAGTTCGTACATGAAAAAGATGCTTCCCTGTTGTAGCTGTTAAGGAAAGCGGGATATTCGATATCAAGAAAATTTTTAGTATCATCCTCTAAATGTGAAACTGTAAGGAAAAGTCCCGCGAGACACAAACGCGAATCTTTAAAAGAAACCAAAAATTCAGTCACACAAAATATGGTAAGAAAAGTCGTACCACATATGAAATACTTTTACAGAGAAGAAGGTGAAAACAATGGCAATTTAGAGAATAAAAAGGAATTGCTTTCACAATTAAAAGTTTTCCCTCTGAAGAAAGCGAATTCTCTCTTAAAACTTGGTTTGCGTAGCCTAATGGACTTTAATTCTGCCCGTGAAAGTTTTATATCGAACGTCTCGCTCATAATTTTGAATAGTCCATAAAATATACATCACAGAACACAAAAAGATAGTAATTTCATCTTTGTGAGAGTCGTCGTTTCAATGACACTTTTCAATATCAAAGCGGTTCTTGCTAGTCCATCGCACACATGACAGAAGTCGTTGAAATCGGCGATTGCAGTTGATTCTCGTATCCGTTGGATGAGTTTGCACATCCTCTGGAACGCGCAATCCGCTGTACTCAGCGAGAGGAGAGATCGATGACTTAACAGCAAGAATGCCGTGTGCATGATGCACTCACAGTGCATTTCGTGTCACGACCAGTCCTGTTGTCCGTTCGTTCTTTGCGTTTCGGCCGCTGACATGACAGAAACGAGAAGATACGATCTTCTTCTCGTCCGGTGCCGGTTGCACGCAGCCTCTTTGTGTCCGCCTTTCGCAATTTCGCGCCGGAGATTTTGAAGCCGGATAAGTCTCGTTCTCGTTACCGCCGCTGCCGGCGAGAAACGATGAAGAAGAAACGAATAAAACGCGCCTTTCGGTTTTCGACGGCTTTCGGCTTTCGGTTTTCGGCGTAACTGAAGGGTACATCGGTCAAAGGTTAAGCTGCGGCAAGTCCTTTAGCCGAAAGGGCTACAGAAGACCCTCTCTCTTCATCTCTTTCTCTCTCAGTTCGCGAAAACCTCCGTATAATATCCCCCTCGGCGAGCAGAGGATGATATCCATTGGATTTTATTGCATCTGTTTGAAGTCACGGTTTAACGCTCGATGATTCGGTTGCTTTATAATCTTTTTGATAAAAAGCGTATTTTAGACGTATTTTAGTTTTTCAAATTTTTCGTATTTTGCTATCACTTAATATGAAGATTTATAGTCATCTAATTAACCCTATTCACTCCAACGTTTTTTTCGCCCCAATAATCCTCCAACCATGCACTTTCGAGTCCCACGTGTTTTTTATAATGTTAATAGCTTTGAAAAATTCCCCAAAAATTATTATAATATCTTTGTACCTTCGACTAAAAATCAATGTAAAGAACATTTGAAAATCATTTATTTAAATATTTTTTTACAACAATTATATGTTGACAAACACAGGTTACGACTCGTTTTATTTAAAAAATCATAACTCACGAACAAATTGACGAAGCTTAATGAACCAAAACGCAAATTAAAGCTAAAAGTAGTGCAAATGAGAAAAAAAATATGAGATAATTATTAATTAAATAGGAATACTTAATTTCGTCGCCGCAAGTTTGGTAATTTTTAAATGGTACAGAAAGACTTTAAGGACTTAAAGAATGCTAGAAAAAGAATTTCTGAATAAGAAAAGGCGAATTTGAAGTGTGACAGATATTTTTTATGTAAAAAAATTAATTTTTTTAATATAATCGTAGCTCCTCCCCACCTCTTCCACCTGCCTCTGAGCCATAATAGACCTCTGTGGAATGTTAAATTTTTTTTTTAACGACAAAAATATTTTAAATACGGTTAAATTATACACAAAAATACATTTTTATCGAAAAAAATGCTCATTTACCTTTCACACAACACTGACGTAATCCTCCAACCATGCACTTTCGTGTCCCACCGAGATTTTGATTGTTCCCCGTTTCGAGAGTAAATGAGCTAGGACTTTGAAATTTTTACCTGAGGTTCCCTGCCACAATAACTTTTTTCCGGCGTGGAGGGGATTTTCCCACGATCATTTGTTTTCCGGAACAAACGACTGTTAGAAATTCGTGGGACACGAAAGGCATGGTTGGAGCGAATAGGGTTAAATTTATTTAATTAATTTTATTTTTTTTCCTTTAAAAATAGCTTTATTTGTAATAACTAATACTGATCGTATATAACAACAAGATCTTACAATATAAACGATCGTATAATAGTTAATCTATTATTAAATTCTCTTAGTAATATTACAAGCAATATAAATATTGATGCAATTTAAATGTAATATTTTTTCATAGTTTAATGTATACTGTAAATCACAAAAAGACTTGTATTAGTCATAAGATATGCTGAAATATCAAGTTTAGTTATAAAGGTTTCCCGAGACTTAATACAGAAAGCTGTGGTTTATATTCCCCGATCGAGATCGGCTCGTAAACTTCTGGAAAATATAGACGAAATTTCGCTCTCGTAAGAACGAACTCATTGTTCAAGGGCGATTCGAAAGGATCCAGCCATGCGATAAAATGAGTGCTTTCCTTTCTGTTTTTACATTCCGCTGTACACTCCCCTATTTTTTTTTCGAAGATCCTTACCCATGGGATCGATCGGCGTGTTCTTATCTGTACCTTTCCGTATTTTATGCGTCCGTCCTTAGGTAGATAGCGCGCCTAAGGCACGCGTAAATCGGCACGAATCGCGTCGTAAAGATAGCAGGGTTGGATAGAGACTGGGAAGTAACCGGCGAAATTAACTTTAAAGGATAAAAGATAAGGCAAAGAAGAAAGGGCGAAAATTAGCTTTTGTTTCAGAGAGGCGGTTTTGGCGGTAAACGAAGTAATATCGACGCGATGGAATCGCGATTCGCGCTGCGATACGATCGACGTGCCAGCTGATTTATTTCAGCGACGTGTATGTACACGCGACTGTACGGTATACTTGGTGAATGAGGAGAGGAAAGTGGGTAATTTCCTGCGAAAAATAACATCGTGTGGTGCTCACGAAACGGGCAAGCGCCATGAGGAGGAAGTCCTGATCGCTGCCCCCCGTTGCTCCTTCGACAGTGACGAATGACTGACGAAGGTTCGTTTTGTATTAATAATCGCGAACTCACACTCCGGACATAATTTTTCTCCAGGAAGCATATTTTCGATTGAGTATACGTTATCGTTGGATGTTATCGAGCGTGCAAGAAATAAACGAAAGTTCACTTGAAAAGGGAAAGATGGACCATGATAACGAAAATTGCATACAGATTACTTTCTTTGATCAATATCGCCGAGTCATTCTTTTTTCAATAAAAATATTGTTTTATAGTTTATGTACATAGTTTGCAAATGAGACAACGTTATATTTGATTAAACGTATAAAAACGTATACGATGCACAAATGCATCGGATAAATTAGCATAATCGATGACAGACCATAGATTGAGCGATTGCTACATTTTTTATGCAGCCCAACATTAAGTACATTTTGGTACGCGCTGTTATTCAAAAACGTGGAAAAAAATACTACTTGCCGTAAAAAAATTGCATCGTCGAAAACAATGCCAATGGAAGATATTGGAGCTCGATCTCATTGGACCATTTGGCAAAATCGCGTGGCTGGTATGCAATGAACGGCTTGCGCCTTGCTTGCTCTAACAATAAGTTCATTCGGTATGCAAGAGTTAGCGGCTGAGTCCAGAGCTAGGAGCAAGCTAATGCAATATCCTCGGTACGAAACGTCTGCTTGCTGTGCCGGCTCTCTCGCGCGTTTTACGTCACAGGGGCTTTATCCCGACACGCTTTTCCAGGTTGGTATATTCGACACCATCCGCACGGATGCTTCTTTTCTCTTTTGCCACGGGCCGCAGCGTTGCATCGTCGGCGCAATACTAATCGTTGTATTAATTTGGCACTTCCACGCCGGGCAAACGTGGCCGTACTCGTTTATTTGTTTCATTCAATCGTATTCTCGTTTCTCGTTACGCGCCCCGATGTATTTCCTCCTTCGTTATCGCCTCACCCCCGTAATTTATATTTCTGTTATTATTGGAAAAGTTTTCTACCCGGAGCTCGATAAAAATTTATTTCCGAGTGAAATTCGGCTCTCTCTCTCTCTTTCCCTTTCTCCTTCCCTCCCTCCCTCTCTTTCTCATTCCTTCTCTCTTTCGTTCTTGTCCTCTATCTTTTTTTTCTATTTCTCATTCTCGCCATCGATTTTCTCATTCGTGAAACTTCTGTATTGCAAACTGTACGTCATTGTCGTATTAATCTTGAGACTGATTTGTGCCGCGTAATGCCAACGTCACTGACAGCCGTGACACTGTCACAGTACGACACGTATTCTCATTAGACTGCCAACGTAGCGATGCTTTCAGAAATATCGATACTCACAACAGAGGTATTTACGTATTTAAGAGCGACGTTACAAAGAAACTAGCTAAGCAAAAACTCAAAGCTTCTGTTTAATAATTCATGGTTTATCCCGACAAGAATCGCATGAATGTATTTTCATATTTTGCACAACGAGAATAGGAGACAACTTGTCGGCAGCGGTTGTAATTTTTTCGAAACTGATGTGCCAAAGCTCGGAATAAGTGCGCGGAATAAAAATACAAGCTCGTGCCTCTTGGTTGCCATCAATGTCTCGTATTTATCCCGCCAGCTCTCTTTATATCTTATCTCGACTCTTCTACCTGTCGTGGTCTTTATGTGCCTCGAAGCTGACGCAAAAACAAATGACGGGAATTGTACTCGAGCTGCACACAAGAGACGGCAAAGAATTGACGAAGAGGCGAAAAACTGAACATTTGCGCACGGCGTCTCGTCCTCAGTTCTTCTCTTTGTCTTCTCGTCGACTTCCCAGCTCCCTTCTACCGCTGCTACTATACTGTTGTTGCTGCTGTTGCTGGCAACGGCCGACGACTACCGCAACCAGTTAACAGTTAACGCGTTAACGTCGGACCCATTCTCTCGGGCTCTGCACCAAGATGCACACTCGAGTTACTAATTTACGTCCGACGTGACAGCGCACCCTTTGCCTTGTTGGTAACCCTCGCCCTTCGCCAACGACGTCAAAGTAAACGGCTTCGGTGCACGCCAGGTAAACGCCGCGCGCACGTGCGCACTTGCAGCGTGCACACGTGCAACACACACACACACATACATGTACGTCCCTTTCCCCCACGAAAAGATTCTAGACTATAACATCCCCGGCTTCCCAAAATGCAAATTGTTTGAAAATGAATCTATCAAGGACTCATCTTGTCGAAAATAAATTCCGTTATCATAAGTATTCGTGTAATTAATGTTATATAGAATAATTTATTTAATCAAATTCTTTACAAAACCAAGAAGTACATAAAGTACAAAAGACGGATTTGATAAGTTTTCGACAATGCATTTGCTTTGAAGGAAAATGGTGATTTGAGGTTGCCTAAGTGTACAGGTGAGCGAACTAGAAACTAGGTAATGCGGAGTAGTTACTGCGATCTTGAATAGGGGAATGTGCAACCCAAATGTCCAACTACCTTTGAGAATGCTTTGAAGTGGTTACCTTGGATGTCGGGTTATTATTCAAAGGGCACCAATTCGGCAACTACAAAATCTTCTGTCAGTTTGTGCCGCGGAATCTATTGCGCGATAAATTGCATTTAATTAAAAAATTAATCCTTTAACGTTAACTGTGTCACACTGTTTTAATTATTTCCTATCAATTTTTCTTCTTTCATCTTATACAATCCAAGACAATTTATTAAACATTTAAAGATTTCAGAGAGTAATTTATCTTCAAAATAATTTTTTAATTATAATTTATAAACGTGCAAAGCGTCAGGTTAATGCAATTATTTGTATGATTTATATAAACAAGTAAGTACATCAAACAGCACGCTTGAGATCATTTTCCCCGTCTCTTAACACTGCTGTTCCTTCGACTGCATTCGACTGCACCTCTGACATTTGGAAAGTATAAATTCGTTAGCCTACATCATCCACTTCGAATCCCGTTTCTACTGCAACGGGTTAACTGCACATTGACCTTGCGTGCCATGTCTGACGTCAGCCAGTGCGATCGTTATCCGATAAAGTTATCAATCGATTCAGGCCCCCGCCCGGTTTGCCAGCCGACCCGATTATTGTTTTCGGATGGTATACACGATCTTCCGCAAGCACAGTGACATGAGATGGGTCTCGTCGTAGTACGCAATAGAATCAGGCGGTGGGCGGTGGGAGAGCGGATTGGTAGGAGTAGAGAGGTAGATGTTAGTATACAGAAGAGATTAACAAACACGTTCGCGCGCGCGCACGCACAAGTGAACACAAGAGAACAAACAACACAGGTGAATACAGCCGAAGGCGGCACTCCGCGTAAATGAAAGGAGAAAAGCGCAATATACAATCCGTCACGCGTACGTATACTTCTCTATCTAGATCCCTCCTCTATATTCTCGTACACACTCCGACGGCATTTTCTGGCATAATGAATCTATTTGTCGTCGTCCAGTAATCGCCCTAGATGGCCTAGATGAATTGATCATTCGCGAAACACGAAGCGTATCTGTTGCGACGAGTTCTTTAAAATAAATGACGAAATTATTTTCTATAGGTATATGTGTATATTAATTTTGTAATCTTAAATTCAAAATCTACAATTAGTTGTACAAGAGAAAAAAATAATGGATTTCGAAAATATATACATCTATAAAAGACATGATAAAAATATAATGAGATCATGCTGCTACATTGTCATTTTATGCAATGTGTTCGCAATGCAACAACTTTGTCTTGTTATATTAAAATAAATTGGCCCTATCTAATTAATTAAAAGTATCATTGTTCACAAGTTTCTCAGAAATATTCCTGAATGATACAGAAAAACGTTAGATTCGACCCAGATACGTGGTAAAACCAGCGCATTCATCGTAGTTAATTAAACATTGCGTCTAAGAAGTTAAAAATATCTAGTGGAAATTACAATCTTTTATTTTACACAAGTAAAAATTTATCATTGCCTCGGCTAGATTCGCAACGTCGGTTCCATAACAGATAAACTTTTTACACAAACTTTTTGAGAAGCGACTTTTTCAACGGTTTTTCTTTTTAACGTTTTTGCGCGTCAGCAATTATTTACGATTGAGTTGCAACGATCGTTGTACAACTTTCGTAATTGCTCGAGTATATATGGTAATACGAGCGATAATCAAAAGTATCCATGATCTTTCTAATTAAATTCGTCATTTCAAATCTAACTCTAATCGAGAAAGATTCAAAATAAAAAATACGCTGGGATATTTGTTCACTTAGTAAATCAATATCAAGAGCAACAAATCCTTTCTGCACATATGAATATGTTATTTCATTTCTTCTATTCGATAAAATTTTGTATCTGTAGTAGAATCCGTTCTTTTTGAAAACTGGTGAAGAAGAGAGAAATACATGAGGAACATGAACAAAATACCACTAAGTTCAAGAAGAAAATGTGTATTAAGTAAATACGTCAAAAGTTTCCACCGTATTTATGAAAGAGTGAACATTTTCATCTCGTAACTTTGCGTATCTGGTTTAAATGTTAAACGTTTCACGGGGCTCGTCGGCATCGCGCGGAAAATAAGGGGGCGCAACCTTTCAACCTCGAATTAAAAAAGTACTACGCCTGAAAGCCGTCCTGAGTCGAAAGTCGCGATTTACGGTAACAGTCTCTCTCAAGATTCGCTTCGGCTTGAGCACAAAACTTGCGATTCGCGATTCAAGAACGACTTTTGCGTTGCTCTCCCGCGAATCAAATTGATAACGGTGTAGCGTTATTTAAATTGATATGACTATTCCGCACACGTTTTTTCAACTTTGTAATCCAATTTAGAAAGCCGAGCCGAGTTGGTCGTTTTAATCGTGTTTCCAAACAGCGCGATCTCATTTCCGAGTGCTTATCCGCAAGCGAGATTTCCTTGTGTCGCCAACGGTTCTTCTCTCATCTGGCCATTGAAAATGCGGCTCGAAATCGGCCGCGTCTTTGATGATTTCCCAGGAACGAGCGAAACAAATAGGAAAAAGCAAGAGAACACTTTAATGCGTACGTGAAACTTTTCGAATTTACCCTCATCTGATTTAACGATCTCTTCACTGAGGAAAATAGAACGGGTATATAGAGATACGAGTGATTTCAAGTTTCTCGAGAGAAGATATTAGTAAAGTGTAGAACGACCGACTATATTACATTGTAAATTGAGAGCGACGGAAATATCCAGTTGAGTGTGTTTGCGATTGTAAGAACATAATGCAGATTTGAGGCCGAGAGTCTCGCAGAGATTGCGTATGAATGAAATTACTACATTTTTTATTACACATTCAATTAGACAAATTCATTAAATTTCGTAAATTAAAATATATATAATAATGATGATGTTATAAATTTATCTTTTATACAAACAACTAAAAAATGTTGCAATACGTTTGAAAAATACACTATTTTTGAAATAAACTATTTATTTAAAGTGATTAAATATTCTCGCTTGATTGAGAATTTTGCAGTAAAAGCAATTTGTCATCGCCTCGTCTGCGATGCGATGAATGAGGCGCGATCCCACAAAATAAAAAAAAGTAGTCTACGCTCTTTCTCGCAGCGTGAGATTGATGAGAGAACACCTCTATTAAACTTCGCACCGTCTCCTTCCCCTTCGATTGTTCAAATAGACAGAAAATGCCTAGGACCTATCAATCGCGATGTCACTTCGACTTCCAATCAAACCCATCGGCTGAGATTAAAGGTAAATTAATCGATCGCCGAGTATATACGACTAGTTAATTAATGTATTATTTTCGCGACGATATTCTCATAGGATCATTATATTTGAGATTGACCTTATTTTTATGCAAACTCTCTTTACAATTAACGAATGTAAATAACGCAATATTATATCAGGATTATCATAATCTTATCCATTATGTAGATTTTTTTATCATCATAATTTTATTATGTGGCATACCTAATTTGGAAGTTGAAAAAAGTGTAGGGCAAAGGTTGCAAATTGACCATGTAAAACTGCTTAATTTTGTTTCGTCATTTCAACGTACTTTTTCCCACCTCTTTTTTCAGAACTGTGTCTTTCCTTCCGCTCAAAGTCGTCGGGACTCCGTAACTCATTTATCGTAATTCATTTGTCAACCTAGAAACTCCCCGAGACTTTTTCTAACACGGTATCGAACAAATGGGCCTAGAGAAAAAAAATTGTAATACGGCCGGCAGATAAATAACGTAAAAGTGAATAAAACGGAAGGACATTGCTAAATAAGGGATTACGACTTTTCTAAGAATTAATTCGTAAGGATTTTATAATTAAAGAGTTGCGTCAACAGCATGTGAGAATCGATATTTTGATTAAAATAATGACAACAATTCAATGATATTATAAAGATATTTGCAAACGTAATATTTTACACATCGTGTTCAACGAAGATCAAGTGCAAGGAAAAATCTCATTGGACTGCAAGGCTAATTATTCTCCATTCCGCGTCTTTTCTATCGGCATCTCGAAGCGTTAACGAGGCGGTAACTCATTTACAGATTTTTTCGAGTAAACAAGATACGAGACAGAATCATATCGGAATGCAAGCATGATGGTAACAGGAAGCATAATGCAAAAGAAGGTGATGCAACGGTCCGCGAACGGCGAGAGCCGGCGCCGTCATTAATTCTTTCCGCCCTTTTGTTTGTTTCCTGGGTCGCATCACGGTCGCTCTTCCGTAATGTCAGTCAACGATGCGCTGCGTGCTATGCACTCGCTGTCTCGCAGTCGTGCGGACATTGTGCACGCAAGAACGCGCGAACGAAAATGCATCCGTCGTGCCAGGTTTCTTTCTACGAAACGGTTCTTTCTGTTTTCAGCTCCATTTTCAGCATCGCAGCCCACGTCTACATCTACATTTCAATAAGTGGTGCGGAAAACGGACGATGCGCCAAGGCTTTCTCGTTACCGAGGAGAGAAAATGAACGGAGGCGCGAATAGACGCGTTGCGTCAACGTCGAGGGCTTTCTCACAATTACGTGAAAGCGTTTTACGCGATGATAAAGCGAAAAGATACGCTGCATGCTGCTGCTGCTGTTGCTGCCGCTGCCGCGCTGCTGCTGCTGCTGCTTGGCAGCACGTAGCAACGTGCGTCAACGCGCATTTCATTATTGAATTGGTGGATGAATCTAGATAAAAGAATATACGCGAGACAGGGATTGCGATTTGATATATTGCCCGCGAGGAAGAAATTTTCATCGGTTTATGTCAAAGAAATAGATCGAAGAACGAGAATTTAATTAAAATTAAAAAGATCTTTTATTTTTAAAAGAGAATAAGTTGTTGAAGTTAACAAAAGCCGAAGCGGAAAATAATTTTCTTATTTCTAACAGCGTTGTGTGTGTGTGTGTGTGTGTGTCAATTTAAAATTGAAGAGAATAACGCAAAGTCTATGACTTATTAAATTATTTTTATCTCAATATCCTGTCGCTCTTTTATCAAAAACGAAATGCATAAGGTTCTCCATTTTCCAGAAGAATAATAATATTGAATGTTAATCGGCACACATCGACATCCTTTTTCTGGGTGAGATTTGATTGTTCAAAGCTTATTCCGTCAGAGTAACTCGAATATAAAATGAATGCGAAAGTCGGCGATGCGTAAATATCGGAAACAGCGTTTCCCGGACGGTAACATCGATAATTCGATTCGTTAAAAGCGCGCAGCCTAAAAAGCGGCGGCGACGTTAATTCACAGCAAACGCCTATCAGGCGTATTCAAGCGTGGCGCGCATTGAAAATCCGACAAAACTTTCGGCAAATTGAATCCAGTCTAATGAAGTACTGCAGCGCTGCATCGAGGTACGCGCGCCAAGTGCACGTTGCCATAATATCGCGCGCGTAAATATTGCCGTTAAAAACGACGAATGCGTTCTGCACGCGTCGCGCGTCGCGTGCGACGCGGAGAACGAAATATGCCGGGAAATCATTAGCCTAATTGGAATTGGATACACGCGTGAAATGGACCTAATGACTGCGATTTCATTCGATTTTCTGCCGTCGAGCTCACCTGACGCGCAACGCGACAAATCGCTGATGAGAACATATTACTGCGGCCTGGCGCCGGTAATATCAATAATGTTAGAGTGTCGAGAGTTACTCTCTACGAGAGAGATACGTCACAATGCACTAGCGCATGATAAATTAACATAGGGAGACATTATGACGTTGCGTTGTTGTTTGCAGTTTTCAGCAGAAAAGTCACTACTACAGGACGAAAGAGTCAATTTTAATACAAATTATTTTATATCATCGCGACGCGGAAGTAGTATCTCATTAAAGCAATTTAATTAATGTATATTACACGGTATACAGCACTTACAATGGTTGCAGGATACATCTTTTAATTTACGTTATATTACAGGGTGTTTCACGCTTTATCAGACTGCATCACTAGCGAACATAATCCTTTCGGACGTAGTAAGAATCACGTGATAGGGATTAACTTAATTAACTAATTCCTGGAAAACGGCGTGTGCTCCTGACGTAAACTTGAAGCTGAATGTGGACTAGATCCCAGATGTATTGCAGCGAGTTCAGGTGCGGCTTAGCGTTTCACGCTCGTCGCTCACGTATCACCGGCATTACTCGCAGCAACGCTTATGTAGCATGCTTAAACAGCGCTCCGGCGCGACGCTGACGCACACAGGATCTAATATGAAAAATGGTCACGTGGAAGTAAGACGTGTGACCTGCGACCTTTGTACGCGAGATACTATATGTCGATAGAGCCAATTTGTATTAAAAAAAAATTCTTAAATGTTTACCCGTAATATGTGTAATGAATTCTGATTCGTTCCGCGAATATATTATATCGCGTTTCGCTGTCGCCTCGAAAAGCCGCTCCTCGCGAACGTACAAGTGTACGTAACCACGTACGTGTACACACCTAATAACCATAATGTTGGAATCACAAGCACAATGGAAACGCGTGGCGCATTCGCCGCCACTGCAATACGCAAACGCGCGCATATACCATATACGTGCTAACGGCAAGTTAACGCGCGTCATATCTATTCATATTCACGAGTATATACATCGCGGATTGATTCATAACCAGACTACAGACAGAATTCTCTAACAAGAGAAAGAGAGAGAATATGCCGCATATCGTTTCCGTTACTGCGTTACGTGCCACGAACCACTTCGGAGCGACGAGCAATCGCATGCTGCTAACGAGCGCATTGCATTCGCAAGTCGGCAACACCCGACGGAGTCACAACTCACAGACCAGGACGTCGCGCCGCGCGCGCGCGTCAAGAAGTCGCGTCAAGTAACGTTGTTTAATGTCGACCATTGTCGACGAGGTTTGACTTGGTCCTGGGGTGGATTTACGACGCATCAAAGTTTCGCAATTTTCTGGACCGCCAGTGCTCGCGTTCCACGCCGACGCTCCGCTCTTGCGGCCGTACAGTCGTTTCTTTCCGCGCCAACTTTCCGCCCGTACACCGGCACCGGCTGCGGAGAGTTTTGCGAGCTTTGTTCAGGGTAAAGCGAAACGCTCGCTCGATACCCTCTTATGACTCTTGATCCGCGGATTTGCTCGCGTGAAATATCCCCCTCCAACTATAGGCAGCCGAGCGAAAGTTGCCACGGCGCGATCAAAAAGTTTCGCGTGCGCATTTTAAAATCGCATCACGAAGTCCGCCGGATTTGCATAATGAGACACGCATTAGCGGACACGATGGACCTCCCTTCGTTCAAGTTTACATGTTTAACCTTTATCGTGCGCTTTAACTTTTATCGTGCGCGGGGTTGTAATCGCACGGCCGGGCTTCTGTAATCACGCAAGCTAATTTTAAATTTATCTCTGTTATATTAATAATAATTATAATAATTGATGATCTCAGTAACCATTACAATAAGTAGTGTATTTTGAAAGACGAATATATGCGAATAAAATGGACTTGAGAGAGTGTCAAGATAAGCTATTTTATACATTTTAATTCCGTATTTTATTTCTTTATTTTTTTCTTAAACAATTGCGACGCATTACGGTTCGTAATATAAGAATAATAAACTACGATCTGAAAAGCCATTATTACCGAAGCATTCGTTTATTCCTGCGAAATGCTAGCGATATTCCGCAAAGCAGGAGACGGGCTACATTTAATATGTGCTGTGCACGGTTAACGGAAATCGATTCCGCGATTTCGAAGAAATCTGCCTTTATCAAAGATGGCGAATGCTTCCTTCCTTCCTTCCTTCCGCGTAGACTAGCTCGATTACATTATGCGGCAACACACGCGCGAGAGAGGAGGATTCAATAACTGCGACACGCTATCTCCTAACTATCCGCCCGCTCTAGAAGAAGAGCATCCTTTTGCAGCTTCCTAGTTGCACACACTTCTTAGTCGCGCACGTAGTTTCCTACACACGCCAGGTCGCCCCTTCATTTTCCTTTCTGGGATAGCGATTCGCGATTCAGCGCGCCATGGGGAAAAAAAGGACGAACGGATTTTCACCTACTTCTTGCATCCTGTGCAACGTATTCATCCCCGGGCAAGAAGTTTCTTCCGTGAGTTTCGTTACTTAAGAATTTCGGAGGAAAGAGGAAAACAGAACGAGTGAGAAAAAGAGGAAAGATCCAAGGGGAGACAGCTCTTCGAGTGTAAAGAAATCGCGAGAGAGGTATTTCGAAAATGCGGTCAGGCCTGGAATTCTCTTATCGCTCATGCGCGCGGGCGCGCGGGCGCGCGTTAGCTGGAAAATCGCTTTTTCAAAGAGCGTCGCTGATTATCGTTGCGAGTATCTCATTTCACACAAAACTGGTTTCGCACGAGAAATTTCTCTCTGGTTTTTCGTTCAAGTCCTGGCGTTCGTTAAGGACTTTAGGAAAGACAGGCTTAATTTTAGCTTGCACAGGAAAATAAGCAAGCTCCTTTGAACTGGACACGTAGCAGTCGTTCTTTTCGGTAAATAAAAAACCGCGTCATAACGTCCGCTCTAGAAAAAGAACATTCTTTTGTGGCAGCTTGCAATATTACATACGCATAATTTTATGAATGAACGTTGGTTGGTCAACCGCACATTTGTCTCGCGCTGTTGTTTATCTCAAATAATTGAAAACGGAAACGTGGCCTTATCAAATTATTCTGTAATAGAAAAAATATTGTTATCAATTCATATTCCAGCAAACTCATTTCACCTGTTCAATTCAGATTCTCAATAAATACCAGAGTTTTCCAACAACGCCTAAGAAATTGCAAAAGCGCGGAAAGTAAAAAATTCCATTTACAGGTTGGCGCAAGCTTTTGTAATCAAATTGGTTGGTGATGCGCTGTGCATACCTTTTCCGGAAAAATTCGTTCACTGCAAATTTCTCCCAAGTGTTTCTTCGCTGAAAAATTTAGAGGGACCGTACCCTCTAAAACAAAAAGAATTGCCCGTGTTAAGCTTGTGAGCGGATCGATCGCGGAAGCGTAAAGATCCACATGAAGACTAGTATAACTAGGGGACGGTACTTCGTCTTTTCATCGATGGTAACAGATTCGTGCCATTTATCAGAATCGTCGGAAAATTCTTCAACTTTAATGCCATAGAGTTCCTTTAACGCTTTAGTCGTCGGCAACAGCAACTGAAAGGGCTTCCTTTCTCATGACACACTTGGGAAAAGATCCTTGGACAGCGATAAAGTTTAGATTGTTATATACGGTTCGATCAACACGAAATATAACTGAGATAATCGACTCTCTCTCTCTCTCCTAAGTATTAAAGAGTGGAAATTTTTTCTCCCTCTCGTCTAGTTATCTGCTTTATGTACATGTACTCTTATATGCTCTGTATACGTATATATCACACAAAAATATATCGCGGAGATCATCGCGCAAGAGGAAGGAGTCTGATGTAATATCGTAATCCAGGATAAGAGATTGCTGAAGGAGATTGAGGCGCGGCAAAAATGTAATACCTGATAAAATAAGACGTTCGCGTAACTCTGCTTGGGCTTTTAAGTCGAACTTTCGCTTGCGATAGATTATTGAGCCCCAGAAGCTGGGAACGGCTAATAAAAATAATCGACAGAGAACTTCGAAAAACGGCATAGTATTGATTTAAATAGAAACCTAGCGGATAAACGAAGCGATTTCATTAATTTAACGTTTTATAGATATATATAGGTTAATCTTGTACCGTTGTAGCTTAAATATTAAGTGTTGAAAGTTAATCATTAATTTATTATTGATTGCTCCGTAAGAGTATCATTTCTACATTATTCTCTGAAAGAAAGGAATATATTTCAACAGCAATCGAAAATGGAAGAAAGCAGCAAAAATAAGAGATAAAGCATATTGAATATCAGTTTGGATATAGAGAATCACAGTAATCCGTGAATACCTTCTCTTTTCCCTATTCAATTCTATTTTGTTCCCTTTCTCTCAATGCCCATTCCTTTTCCACTTTCCTTTCCGATTCCGCTGCTTTGCGGTTTGTACATCCGCTCGCGTTGGTTTTCTCATACCCGCCAAAGATAACGATCTATTCGAAGATCCCATTTACCTATACCACAACATCGAGGACAATTATAATTCTCTTCGTTTTTTTTCCCCCGGGAGCTTCTTCAATTTTCCGCAATGAAAATGGAAGTGGACTAGCATGAAATACCGAACGATCGATAGATCACAGTTGTTATGAGATATCGGTAATCTATGTCAGGAAATTTGGCCTAGGCAGGATTTCCCATTGCGGGAAACAAATTGACTGTTATGCCAACCACGTTGATGGATGTATGCGGGTACTACTGCGAGTCCACTTATATGAAATGATGCGTTGCGTGATTGATGCATGAGCAACTTACTTTTGCCGCCTCTAAAAACAATAAACGTTATTTTTAATACAATTCGAAATATCACACATAGGTAGCATTTCTAACTTCTAACTACGATGTAATTTAATTTATTATTTTGTTCTTTATTTCAAAGTTGGTGATTCTATCTTAGGAAAAACGTTTGTTCAATGTGCCAAAAAGCAGTCGTCATTGTATGTTGCCTGTCGAATTAAATTATTCGCAGAAAATTAAAACGATTCCGGATATCGATAGGTGTTAAGGCGAATAATGATATCTCCTGAACGTACACGATCATCGGGAATTACTCTTGCGCTTGTCAGAGTTGTCAGTGCGTTGTTAGAAACATTATTTTCCCGATTGCTGCGGTCGGTATTGTCGGCCATGCCGACCAGAATGATGGCAGTGCGCTTTAATCGATGTAGAGAGCGAACAAAATGGAATTGAACGGGAAAATTTGATTTCTGGGGCCGAGCAAGAGTATGAGGTATTGCGTTTTGTTTTATGGCACAACTCGCGATTGTGAATAGAAATATCGTCGCTATAAAATATGTGGCGTTCGACGAGCGCGCTAACGATAATTTTTCACGATTTATGCGAAATTAATATTACATTTGTCAGTCTGCAGTCCGCCTAATATTTACACAAGATCCACGTGTGCATGTCACGAGTGATCCATATATTTGATATATTTCTTCCATTTTTTGATAAAATAATATTACACTCTGTCTAATATTTATACGGTCTATCGGATCGTCTGATATTTATTCGGAGTCAGACATTTGGTATGTATTTTACGTGCGCCTGTGTCTACGTGCGTGCGCATTCAATATTGTTTATTTAAAATAAGATATAATTTTTATAATTTTTGAATATATGTGTTATACTTTTAGAAAAATTATAAAGCTTTTAAAAATCATCTTATTACAGTTATTACTTAAGAAAATATAGTTTTAAATTCTGGAAATTATAGCTAAGTTATGACAATTGAATTTAAAAAACCCGACTAATTAATCCTTTATTAGAAATAAATAATTGGAAAAATTATTATTATTATTAAAATAATTAGCATTTACGATTCATAAACGAAACATAAACACCTGCGAGATTTAGATTTTTTTATTGGAAATGATATTAATATTATGCTTTCCATTAACGTATTGCACAGGAGCACATGCGGAAAAGAGTAAATACAGACATTAAAGTAAGGTATTTTCAAGACGATCGGCGCATTAAAGGAGTATTATACTTCCTGGAAGCTTTTACAATAAATCCTGTTTCAAACGGGGATAATATTATCGCTGACGGATTTAGCTCGCTATATCTTCGATTGGTCTGTAAATATTTACTATCGCTCGATTCGCTCGTAAGAAGCGGATTCGATCCTACCTGCTGATGGCGAGCCGATCATTCCGCTCGAATACTGCTTATGCTACCTCTGAGTTTCCACATTTGGCTATTCTTGAGACATATCTCTATCTTTTTGCCACGTCCCGAGTTTCGATGCATCGTTAAATAAAAGTTACGCTATCGTCGATGCCGAGACGCGAGAGTGGAATCCGTCTTGGACATGCTTGGAAACTTTAAATTAGTATCGCAAGACGGAACGATACATAAAACTCCCGACGTTTCTCAAGCAACGCGGAAGCGTGTGCATGAAAGCGCGTGCAACTGCATTTGTGTCACATACTTTTACTGAATAGCACCTGAAAAAAGTGTACATGATTTAGACGCTCCGCTCCGTGTAGCCGCATAGGAAAATAATGAAATATCTGGTTCGCTTTCTGACAATTAGGTAATTCAATGTTGCGCAACTATATACCAAATTTCTTCGCTTTCCTTAAGATAATAATTTAATTAACAACCACTGTGTTCTCGCTGAGACTCGTTCTCGAAGAGCATCGCATCTCTAATTGAAAATCCGGGTATAATAAGAGAAAGCGATCTCCCTGGTGGACTGACCCTTGGAGCTTTGATCGCGGGAACAGACTTTAGAGCAACTAACGCAATCGGGGTTAAGTGCGTCCCAACTAATTCAGAAAACAGACGTCGTTTACCAAAGCGGCGGCAGTGGCAGGTCGGCCGCCGCCGTGCGCCAGATAATGGGCATCTCCAACATCGCCATCGCCGAACGGAGCGGCAGGATCATGATGGTCGATCGTGGAAATCTCCTGGGAGTAGCGGCCACGGGCCGAGAGAGGCTTAATGAGAAAGTTGGCACTTTGGTGTAGTCGGTGAGACCGGATGTTGCGGCTCGGCGACGAGAGCTGAAGCAAGAGGCAGGAAGAGCTACCGAGGGCTAACACGCGCACAGACAAAAGCGAGAGAAAGAGAGATGAGAGAGAGAGAGAGAGAGAGAGAGAGAGAGAGAGAGAGAGAGAGAGCGCCAAACATGAATAATGCAGGTCTGCTCTGCTGAGCATAGAGGGTGTGCACGAACATCGGAACCACAGCTGGAGCTCGAGGAAAGCACTGTGCACTCGATTGAGCGCGACGCCGACGCCAACGCCGACGCCGACGCCGTGACGCGCGCGCGCGCCAGGGTGGACTCCTGGCACAGCCTGAAGTCGCTTTGATCTTTTGTAGCCGTCGAATTTACGTCGACGACGAGTTAGACGCTGCTACAAAGGCACTTGAAAGACGCCTGTGAGATACGGTTGGATCCATTCGGCCGCCCGCCTTATTTCGCGCGGTAAACTCAATTTGACCTGCCCGCGAAAGATATACTTAGCGGATTACGGCGGATCTGGCGAAGGGGATTGTTCTGAAGATTGCAATAATGTGCGGGTATAAGATGGATTTATCGTACGCTTTGTAGAAGGTGAGGCGGAGGAAGAGAAAGACGAAGGATTAACCGAAGATCTGCATCTTGCGTCAGACTGAAGAATATCGTGATCCATCACGAAGGATTGTCTCGAAGACTGTAAGAAGCTAAAGATAAAGGTAGATTAATTTTTATTTATGACAGACACGATAAATATGAGATCTCTGTGCTTGAACATACATAGATAGAAATAATTAAATATAAAATTATGATCATTATATTTCGAGAGTCTAGAAATATCTTAAAAATATTTTAAATTTTTGTTAAAGTAAAGTTTTCTTAATATTAAACAAGTACATAGTGATGGTATTCGTTAGAACTTTCAAAACTTAATTTCTAGATTTTCCATCATTTATAATTCACGATGCGAGATATAAATTAACAATATTTATTGTAAATTTATTCTGTACTAACAATAAGTCCGTAGATTTTTCAAAGTCCATTGAATTCGCCGATATTTCGTTACATCATTCTACTGAAGTTCTACCGTAAGTTACGGAATTTCGAGTTTATATATATGTATATATATTTTATACAGAGTTGAAAAAGGTTTTATATATATATGCGCGCGCGCGTGTGCGTGTGCGTGTGCGTGTGTGTGTGTATACACGCAGATCTAAACTGGGAGAGAGAAAGGAGTGCTGATGGAAACCATTCATTTTACGCTATCATCCGAGATGTGTTTAACGTATAATCTGGCGATTTTCGTTCATCGCGAGCGACCGTTCGATCGATCGCAATAACACGCGGATAACGAAAGCAGAATTTACCGTGCTTTCTACGCGAAAATGGAAAATCAAAATAATATCGCCCCTACCTCCCTCCGAAGAACGGAGCGGAATATGAGATTTCTCTAACAGGTCGCCGAAAATAGAAGGGATCCTAGTAAAATAACAAATGAAACGTTTCGTTTTCATACGGTCGATGAAAATAGAAATAAATACCCGCGCGGATATTTAGGGGAGGATTATCGTTCGATTTTGCTTCGCAACACGGACGATTATTGCGAAATCGCCCACTATGTAGGTCGCAAAACGAGCGCGAAGCCGTTGCATATAACGCAAATAAAGTAGAATGATGAAAACCGAGCCGTAGTAGTACATCGATATATGTATACGGTTCGCAATAACGATGATCGAAACACAATCGATTGTCTTTACCTGTACCTTGTTTTTCGTATTTCTCGTAACGATCGACACGAGCGATAGTCGCAGAACAATAGCTTGCTCGGTTCTACACATCGATGTTTTGCGGACAAATTTATTGGATATTTATTTACGATAATAGTTATCGATGTATGTATTCTTCGAAATTGATCTGGATGTTGCATTTTGCGTCACAAAACAAAAGCGCACGATCGCTCCCAGTTTATTTTGTCTGCTGCGCGCGTATTATTAAAACGCTGTTGACATATGCGCATACATGTGCATACGTATAAACACATAGAAAGAATATGTATCTTAAACGGGTAGATTTATTCTCGACTATTTTGTTTAGTACTGAAAATTGAAGAGGTTTAGTGAGATACAGTTTCAACGATGTAAATATGTATCTAATTTGTTTTTCGTGTAATAGTTTGAATTATTCGAGCTTTATTTGAAGACGAAGATTGAATTTTAAAGAGATTTGGTTTCCAACGATGAATTAAGAAATTAATTGCGATATAACGTGACGAAAAATTCGTGCAAAATCGTTATCGTTGGAATAACATCGGACAAATCTCTGGAATGACCCCTATATTCTCCCATAATTTCAGAATAATGTCTCTATATCAAAGGAATACTTTTTATCCATCTACTCCTCACAACATGGCTATTCGGACTTTTGTTCCGTGGTGCATTTTCGATGTGGTCTCATTTCCGAGAGTCGGACGGATTCGTTATTCGTCGCCGATAGCGAATAGGATCCTTATCGAGGATGCATCCCCTGCGCCTCAAGATGGCATACCTATAAAGTGGAAATAGTGGGGCGCGCGGAGCCAAGTTCTGCGGTCAGTTGTAAAATGCAAATCGGAATCCGCCACCGTATCCCCACCCCCTCCAATGAACATACGGAGTACCGTCACGGATGTATGCGCGCGCGTGCATACGCGCGTGCATACCCTCGCCGTGTAATATACAGGCGGGGGTGGCCGAGAAACGGGAGTTACGTCGAAACTACGGTGGTTGGTTGCACCGCCACTGCCACCACCGCCACCGTCGCCGCTACCGTCAGCTGGCCCGTTACCGGCGATAGCTACGCCGTAGACATCACTATAATGGAATGCGTCAGGTTGCCTTTATGTCTTTCGCTATACACCCGAACCGTGCGCGCGTCTGTGCTCTTATCCATACCGGTTTCCTATAACCAAACCGTCTCTCTACTGTGACGTGACTCTCCCCGAGCGGGTTCCTAGATTAAAACAGTATGCTGCGTGATACGCGCCCGTCCTTCTTCTCCTCCTCGCTACGTTTTACCTCTGACCCGCGCGGACTTGTTTAAAATTATCTAAAAGAAGAAAAGAGAAAAGATCGTGTCTGTCGACTTACGAACTTTCTTGCGTCGCACAACTATTTCACCAGCCTTGATCTCGAGGCTGCAACGGAAGCAGCACACGTTGCTCCTGAAAGCTTATTGCTTTAAAATTGTTTCCGTTAAAGAAGCGCGTTTAAAATATGATATAGTGATACAAACAGATGTTCAGAATAGGAGGAAGCGAAATTATTAGCAAGTAAAATTGGATCCAAAGTTACGCGAGCGTAAAACAGGTATCCACGTATATTAAATGTGAGAGCAAATGGGTTTCCTGATTCTGCCGATCTTTCATCTCGCGCGGATGAACAAGTTGCGCGCTCGATGTATAACAAACGCGTCGTGATTTCCGTTATAAATATCCAAAAGCGCAACTTTTGGAGGAAGGACCTAGGGGTCTGAAACGTAACTTGGTAGCAGCAGCAGCTGCATCCGTGGAACACTGCAGGCCACCGTGGCGTGAAGCTTCCGTGAATATTAAGCCAAGCGAGGAAAAGAAGAAAAAGTCTCAAAAACGTATCGCAGGAAAACATGAACGGATGAGACGGAGTGGATTTTACCCCGGATAAAAAGCCGGCTGCATGGAAAGCTTCTTACTCGTGCTCCACGCGTTGGTACGTACGAATGATATTCGTTCGTAACAATAATGCATGTTGTCGATAATAACTGAAAGAACATCGAGATAAATTATCGAAATGACGAAGATTCATGAAACGCTTTGAAAATTGTAATACTAATTGTGACCTATCAATTTATACATACCTATATATGTGCATAAATGTATAAATGTATTTGTCCCTATTTTCCACTCCAAAAATAAAGAAAGATTTATAAGTAATTGCACGTTTACCTTTATAAAGATATTTTGAATCTTTGTAACCAAAAATGAAAACTGTTTATATATTTTTCACATTTTCCAAAAAGATATCTGCGCGATATTGTGCAAACAATAATTTTTATTTTTATACGCTTCAACAATTAAATATAAAAATATTTTTATATAAAATATATTTATACATAAGTGAAATTCAATAATGCAGTATTGGTTTTATGAAATATGCATTTACAGACTTCGCAACAAATCCTAATATAAACTTGTGTCAAATCGGAAATTGTTTCCCTCGATGCATGGGAAGAATTCTCAAGGTGCTTTAACTTCCATTGTTCCGTTGTTCAGTTCGGTGGAAAGAAAATGTATATCGATATATAAAATGTCGGCGGTAAAGGATTACGAATTCCAATACACGATATTGAACATCTGATTAAGATTATCGAGTAAAGGAGCCGGATGTTTGTCGAATGGAATACGATACAAGAGTGCTATAAGTGGAATAGAATTGGATTCTGAAAGTTCATGTAAAAAGTTCGAATCTCTTACGCCATGTGGCTATAAAAATAAAAAGAAAATTTTTTCAATCGCAATTATCGTATAGCAGCTGCGTTAAGTGAGCGCAAGTACGTTGAAACATATTTGTCGATCATAAACGAGAAGCTATTGTCACTTCGCTATGGAATGACGATCGTATCACTGCAGTACAATCACCAATGATAAATACGGAAATACGCCATGAATGTAACGATCGATACGTGTCCAACAACGAAGATAGTTTACGCAGTTTCAAACTGATACGCTACGTGCAAATTGCTCGTCAATTCTTTTCTCCTACTACCATAGAAGAATAGAATTGCTCGTGAACAATACAAAATTTGTTTCGATATATTTGTATAGAAAGATAGATGAACTAAAAAATGAACTAAATTGCGAAAAACGCATTCTGTTAGGCCATTCACAAAAATTCTATATTTTTTCAGAGCATGATGCAACATTAACAATGTAACGAAGAGCAAGAAGTTTCAAATTTATATGTGCAAATTTTTTTACGAGTTTTCACGAGTTGCCACAGCATATTCACCAACGATCACTCGCAAGCACACAATTCATAGCGCATGCAGCTTTGCCAAAGAAACTTAATACCACAGAACGAAAAATGTCTATTTCACCAGGTTCCTACTTTACTGCTTTCCGAAAACGAAAACTGAAAAGCCGTTGTCGAGGAAATACAAAATATTAAGACGGATATTTATTCCACTCGAAATCACGACTCGTCCACACTCGCGGAAGTCTCAATGAGCCCCGAACGTCGAATGAAGTACGGTATCTCAAGGGTGGCGAAACCTGCTGGCGAATCCCTCGATCGCCAGTCGTCCATTCTCCGATAGCTAACACGGGCAACGGAAACTCAATGAATGGTCTATCTTCCGACTATTCCCCTCTCGGAAGTCGGCGCAATCGTTCGTTGGAAGTACCTTCCAGATTCCATAAAGTGTCGCGTGAGTGGCTCAATAAACGTTTCAGCATTATACGATCTTGGATCTTGCGCATGCGGTCGTTACAGTTATCATGAAGATCATGAAGATACTGAGATGAGCCTAACATCGTCGATATGTTGTCAAAAACATGATACGCATTCTAAAAATAAATACTCAGATAATATTCTCTGTTTGGAATTAGTTACGTAAAATAAAAGATTTAATAATACATCCACAACATAACAAGATTCTCATTATTATTAGCTACTCCGATCGAAATTATATGCGTTACGAGCGCGAGACAGCGTTTATACGTTTTTAAATTATTTTACATACAGTGAGATGTAATTTTTTTTTTTAATTTTGTGTATTCGGAATATAAATTTACCTCGTAATGAATTCATTGTCATACGTTCCGAGATAATAAAAAAACGATACCCGAATTATACGTTGATTACGCGCTATATTAATGAACTTATATGTAAATATGGAAAAATGTCTTGATATTGCGTAATCCACTTAAAAAATCTCTCGACACGAGCTTGCAGAAAACACAACCAGAAGCGTCATTTTCGCCAATTCAATGTGAGAAGTTGAGAAGCTGATATTTATACTTTAACAGTCGCAAAACGATCTACAAGATGCAAGTGATTCGCGTTGAAGAGAACATCGATCGGGCGAAACACGAGAGCGTTTGTATTAAGTATGCTCCAGCCAGCAACCAGATTTCCGCATCGACATCATCTACGCGGAAACATGCGGGGTGCCGCAAGATGTCAGCGGGACCACGCGTGTCGTGCGCGTGATCGCGGAGACGAGAACGGAGAAGGTCGTACACGGGATATGTGGTTATTTCGATTTCGCGGCGGTGCTCCGTTATGCGTTAGGCTGCAGCGAACGAGACGGCTGCGGTTTACGCGCCGCATCGGAATTCCGGTCGACAGATGTCCGGCAGCTTAGCCCGAACTAAACTCCAGCACGTCAGGTGGGTAGGTAGATAGGTAGGCAAAGTAGGTAGGTAGGTAGGTAGGTAGGTAGGTCGGTGCCGTTCGATGGACTTTCCGCCTTCCCGCTGTTACGTCAGTCCATCCAACCAGACCCTGTAATTCCATGTACTTTGGACTGCGGTTATTTGCAGTTGGCTATGCGGCAAACGTGCTTGACGTGGCTTGGTATTAACTTAGTTGGTTATTCCTCCAATTTACGGAGGACATGTATATGAAGCGTTACACATGCAGATAAATGCATTGTGGTATCCTATCTTATTACTTATTAGATAATATAAACGTAATTTTATACGGCGTTAATAAAATAGCAGAGTGAAAAATGCTTTAGTCAGACAAAACGCCGTTTTGACAGACTTTCACATTAAATACAAACTGCAGTATTTATTTTATATATTATACATATATACGCATATATATTTCTCTTTTTCCCGGTACACTCCGTATAGACTAGCGTTGCAGACATTTCGTTATCGGAAGCTAAAAATCGTAAAATACGCCCTCCAGGCGAGAAACTGATATTCAATGCGCCGTTTCTCACTGAAAAGATAAGCAGAGATTATTCGCCGTTTGCTACTCCGCGAGTCGAGAAGACACTCCATTTCGCAGACAGTTTCGGCACTCACGGCGCGTTCGAGAAGTTCGTCTCCGGATTCTACACGTCGTCGTGAGGCATTAAGGCAGGGATTCGGAAGCAGAACGAAAGCTCAGTCCCGTAGCGCAGCTGCGCCGGTAGCAATTTTCCTCAATGACCAGCCGATTGTCGAAAGCCCGTGGAAGCTCGCACATCGCAAAGCCGCACGGCCCCGCCGACACTCGTGCTTGCCGAGATTATGTTCTTTCACACACGAAGCCAGATACCCCGGATGTTGGTCGCCGAAAGTGCGCCGTAAATCCTGACCGGCGCGGCGGCGCGGTAACGGAAAAATGCGATTGTCGTGAGCGCGCTGAATATTCGCATCGGCGTAGATTTTTCACGCGACGCCGACGATAAATACTGCAGCGGGATACAGCGGTGGTGCGCGCGCGACACACCCCTACGTACCCTCTACGTACGTACGACAGCTCGAAATTGACTCTCGCAAGCGCACCCCGGCCGACGCCCGCGCCGCGGCGCACTCTGGATCCTTGAAGTAACATTACGGCCGCTTTGCGTAACGTTCGATGTAAATCTTCTCGACCGTGACTGCTTTCCGTGATAAATATGCCATGGGATATATATCGCTGACTTCGTCATTTTTATCCAGCTAATTTTGCTGCCACGTCGACTTTTTAAGAAAAACAATGTAAACTTGTAACAATATTTTACACGTACATTATACATATACATACAAGCTACACTTATACATAATCATCATTTATTATTCATAAGCCTCAAGGAAACGTTTATCTTAATATCCATAAAGTAAATCATTACGCGGATTTCAAGTTTCTGCTCGAGTAATTTGCGATCTTCTTGATAAATCCATAATAAGAGGTAGCACGCAATGGCGCTTTTTGTCGTATATATATATATAGAAAGGCGACGATTATATTTACCGCTAATGGGGCACATCAACTGGCGGCCATCAACGACACATTAACGCTGGCGGTTGTGATAAAATTTATCTCGTTATAATTTTTACTCATTATCTGCATTACGAGCCAACTCCACTTCTTCGAGCTTAGAAAAATCCTTATCACGCGCATCGCCTTCTTCTCTTATCTCTTATTCTTCTTTCCCTCCTTTCCTTGAGGCCTCCTTCGGTGAATTTAGAGTTTCCACCATTTTCTCTTTCTCAATAAAACCGAATAA
Organism: Temnothorax curvispinosus; assembly: GCF_003070985.1. Taxonomy (NCBI): domain Eukaryota; kingdom Metazoa; phylum Arthropoda; class Insecta; order Hymenoptera; family Formicidae; genus Temnothorax; species Temnothorax curvispinosus. The sequence continues at coordinate 440,888 of NW_020222909.1, forward strand.
ATTCAACTCGAGAGCTCAATTTTACGCAGCCTCAAATCAACGGTGCGCGCTGAGGCGCCGATTATTGCCGCCAACGTGAGCGTGGAAGGAGAAGGCTCCGTTATTAGCTTTTCCCTCGTTTTCAATTCGTTCTGCTCCACCTTCTTCCCCTCCCTCCATCGCGCTTTTCTTGCTGTTGATCGATGACTGAAAGCTTTACTTCTACCGAAGATACGTTCAGATGAGGTAAACGCTTTAAACGTTAGCTGCCACTGCAGACGTTCAATGAAGGGATTGTCTGTGAAATACTTTCGAAACGGCTGTCTGTCCGTCGCATGCGTTGAAATTCGTGGGAATAGACATAATACGACGGAATAAATGCATTTTGGTAAATAATTGTATGCATGAATATCGGATAATATGCCGTAATATGAATGTATTCGGCGCTTGTTTGAATTAAACATACATAATTAGATAGGTATTTATAACGATGGCTCGCGGCATGACATCTCGCATAGCAACATTGTTGCTATTTTGTTTCTCAAAGACATCGTTATATAATGTATTTATCTATTCAATAATATCCTTCTGAAATTAATGAGAATGAGAAAAATAATTTTCTCCGCCGTAAATTGTATAATTGCCGATTAAAATTGTCAAAATCGACACGCATCATCGATACCAAATTTTGGAGTTGCTCAGTGTTCATTCTCTGCGGAGTTTTTCGTTGATTTTCGCAAGAGAAAAATAAGAAAAAAAGATTAAACGGCTAAAGATCGAAAGTAAGAGAGCATGTTGTCGCAGCATGCTAAAACGACAAAGAAACTGAATAAGAAAGTCATTAAACATGCAGTATTATAATATCACGTCGACGTTGCAAGCGTAATGCCGAAAGTAGCTCCGGGCAAAGTTAAGTTTATGGCTTGTACAATAAGTAGATCAACGTGCGCTACCAAAGAGCTACCGCTCGAAGTCGCGTACCGAGTTTGCGCGCGAACGAAAAACTACACGCGTGAAAGAATGGCAAGAAGTGGTGCGAGAGGCACAAAAGGCGGAACGCATATATGTATGCGATTTCGCGAAATACGAAACGTGCGTGTCGCGAAGGGCCGTGATCTATATCGGCCCGGTCGCAATTCTGAAACTCCATAAAATATTTTACGATGCCAATTGTCGATGCTCCGTGATCATCTTGGCATCGTCGTCTTGGCCCCGTTGCTGATATATTTACTACTCCTTTTCGGCGTATCGACGTTATGAGATATTGAACACGAAGGTCCTTTACCGTCGTTGACGTCGAGTAAGTGTTACCCGTAATACTCAAGTATTTACAACCGTAAGAAGGCGTCGTCCGGCATAAAACATTTTACCGGTCGTCTGTAGTCGAAAACCGCAATGACTTAGGTTCCGTGCACCCTCGGTCCCTTGCTCCATGTTCTGTGCTACTTTACTCGACGCTTCTCCCGTTGCCGTTGTGCATCATACACTTCCTGGATACACTTTCGGCTGTTACCAACGATCCGGAGCGCATATTCCGAAGAGCCGCTGCGCGTCGCGTCTCGCAAAGAATGATTTACTGTCGCGCCGCGTCACAGTGGAGAAAGGCGAATCGGGCACGTACTTATCGCGAGCGGCTGCCTTTTACTTTTATGGCTCTGCACCTTTTACGCGAAATGTAAGAATAGACTTCGAGGAGAAGTATTTTTCTTACTCGGCCCGCATTACGGCGAATAATGCATCTGACAATGACGTACAAGAAATATTTCTTGCTTCACTAACAAAAAGTATTAAAATTGATTTAGGAAATAAGTAGCTTTCTACGAAAGGAATAGATTTGATCGTAAAAAACTTATGAAAAATCTCGTGGATAATTTTATTTTATGGTTTTTTTTAGATAAATTATATTATGTCAAAGCTTTATACCTTATAACATTTTTAGTATATATAGATATATAAAGTTAGTAGAGAGAGAGACACTTTCTACTAATTCTTTCTTAAAGATTTATATATATATATATATATATATATATAGTATATCATACCTACTCATTTCAACGTTCTTAAAAGAAAAGCGACGATGTTTTTAGAAACTCTTTGCAAGCTAATGAAATCCCAAGGGGCGTTAACCATCTTAACGAGACCACGACACTCCGACGTAACGTAAGTGGAAGAAAAATGTTGAAAAGGTTCTTGATACGTCGCCACGCTCTCGCGATCTCGTCGACCGTAATCGTCGAGATCTCGCCACTTCCGTTGGTCTTTATGCGATATTACGTGTCACGTTGAGCAGGGTAATTAGGATCGCAGATGCCGTTAGCACCTAGCTTTTAAAAGCGAAGTTTTCCACAGCGAAGGATGGGATAAACAGAACAAGCAGAGCGAATAAGAAAGTCCGCATATATTTAAAAAGTAAATAGGTAATAATAGGAATTTTTAATATTATATAATCTTGTCATATAATAGTGATCATAATAATTTACTTGAGACTGTCGTAAGACTTTAGATTGCAATTAAATTTGAAAATTTTAATTGTCAAGATAATAGTAAATATAATATTTATTAGTACAAAAAAATGAACGCGTGCCGCAGATACAAGATTTTCCAAGTTTCCAAAAAAAGCGTCACGTACCTTGTAAGTACTATCTGTCGTTCTCTTCGGGACTTTACAAGAAATTTAGGTCAAAGATCAAACTCGTCGGAAGAAGAACACGATATTGTGCAGCAAGCTACACAATTCTCACGGCACCTTGAAAGACAGTTTGCATCATACTTTCGACATTCGACATTAAACCCCATTTTTCCAAATCTATGCGTATTCTTCAAATGCAAAAGATTCACATTACCGATTAAATCGGACGGAGAATTGAGAGATGGAGTCCGTACTTAGCGGAACGTTTGACGGCGCGGCGCGGCGGAGTGTTCGACGGCACCTAAATAACGAGACGACGAGTAATTAAGCGTCTTGGTCGTTTCGACGATGTCTCGAAAAGCGGGACGCGAGTCGAAAGGAATGAGAGGATATGCAGGACAAAGAGGAGAAAGAGAAAGAGGAGGAATATGGCGCATGAAAGCGCACAATTAGCGAGTTAACAGCACAGCAAACGCCATGAATGCAAAGGTCTGAAATATGTCAGGACTACGTGTGACTGATGTTAAGACCTTCTCGCGGAAGCATGGAAAGTGAAACGTCACATCAAAGGTTTAAAATCACGAAGGTGTTATACGGTTAATACGATTCTTCAATACTCTGGAGTTTAAAATCACTAATTTCTTTCTATTAAATTTGTACTCACTTTACTCATATCACATTTTATTTGTAAGAGAGACATTACCACTGACAATTAAACATTTCATTCGAGTGTCGAAATTGTTACAAATATTTCACAACAACTGTTAAATTAATTTGCTGTTTAACAAGCTAAACGTTAAACGAAACACGTTACATAATTTCCAGTAATATGATTTCTAATGCATGGTTGCAATCATGAATGTCAATATGTTGCATTTTCCTAAATCATGTCATAAATACCAAGAAAGTTAAATTAAATAACAACTTCAGCGATAAACTCGTTATTGAGATTCTCATAATATACGCGAGCTGTGAAGTAATTTATTTTATATTAATTCCGTTCTCTTTTAGTGTGAATAAAAATGACAAATCGGTATTACCTAAAATCTTCTACAAGACATTTCATACCGGAAGAAATTTTAACTATAGATAAAAGTGACCCGTTCTATGTTAATCCTTTTTCATGTGTGTAGAAGATACTATTTATTAGATGATCAATTCGGTTATGTCAAAAATATACAAATCGTCATTAAAGTATATTCTTAAAATATATCGTGAGGACATATCTCGTCACAATGATGTAACATGAAGACACGATGTAAAAATTATTCATTTCAAAAGTTATTATAAAAGTTTAATTTCTAGCATACTGAAACTGTAGTAAAACTCCAGAGAATCGCAGAGGAAGCCAACGCTCTTTTTCATTCGCGCATTTTCCTCCGAGTTTTCCCAATGGGAGGAACGAAGATAAAACATCCGTTTCTCGCTTAATGACCTAATCAATAGATATGCTGCAACTCATAGCCATTAGAGGTAGATTACAACCAAGTTCTCGTGACAGCGAAAGACGAAAGGAGTCGATGTGGTTTAGAGAAGTACGGTGGAAATGGCTGACAAAGCGCTTACTCCGCCATTGGTACTTTGCTTTCATCCCGTCGCCATAACAGGCGATGTACGATCACCGTGGAATTTCTTTTAATGGATAGCACCATTTTGCGCTCGAGCTTTCTCGAGCTTTGGAAAATGTCACGTGCCAGCCACAGAAAATTCCCGGGTTGTGGCAGCGTACAAGAAGAGACCGCGCGGTAACCGCGAGAATTACGGTTTTTACGATTCAAATTACATCGATCGATTTACGGTTACGACGTTTTTAACGGGCGGCTGCCGATGTGTTTCATCCTGGATGTCCCGCGAATGGGAAATCTCGCGAGAATATCCGCGAGTGAGGCGAGTGATAAATCTCGAGTGTTTTTTCAAAGAATTTTTGCCAATACTGCCGCAGAGAGAGAGAGAGAGAATGCTGCCGCTGGGTAACTGATACGTGTCCACTCTCTCGAACGAAAAGCGAGCGAGAATTGTAACAGAAATCTAATCGTTGGAAGTGTAAACGTGCGAATAAAAGTAGTGTTTAACAAAATCTCATGTCGAGCTATCGAGGAAAGCGAGGATAGCGAAAGTGAGCATGCTCGCAAATGTCGGATATAAAACTGCGAACTAAATATAATTTTATTTTAAAATATTCATACCCTTACGTAACGTTCCAAGTGATATTTTTCAAAGAACGATCCCTTTTGCTAAATCGAGAAGTAATTCGTCGATCTCGAGAGAAGCCGTGACAGCTACGCTGCTACGCGACAGGGAGTACATTTGCAGGCCATGGCCAGGTGGTGCCCCTCGTTAATCCCATTGTCCTACGAAGCAAAGGCTCACGCCAACCTTGCTCTGCCGTTAGCCTTTGTTTTTTTTTCTCGCCTTTCTCTCTCTCTCTCTCTTTCTCTCTCTTACTTTCTCCCGAATGATCCACGCCTTGCCTCGGCGCCCTCGGCGGACACGTGGACGAAGATTTATGCCGACCGTGATTTCGCGACTCGTTCTCTCATTCTCTCGTTCGTTTCGTCTGCAGGCACGAACGTAGGGTCGACCGTTCCTCCGGAGACTATCAAGAGGCCCGAAGAGCGAAAAGTGACGGGCACGTAGATGGCTGCGTGTGTGAGAGTGCGTGCGTGCGTGCGCGCGCGGTAATGCGCCACCTCCCCCGCTGTGTGTTTCGTCGGGATTCTTTCGGTGATAAATGGCGATTCGTCGACTTGCCGCCGATGCGAGAACGATTACCACGTCAGTCGATTTTTATTCTTTCGCACATCCTTAGGCGAATGCTAAGCGACTAACGAAGGGAAGCCGTCGCTAGACGTGACTTTATTCGAGGGTGAAGCACGAATCGCGTATATAATAACAACAAGCCCAGCATATATAACAGCAATTTAAACTGAATATAAAAGAACATTCGACTCTCATTCATTCCAGACGAATACACTAAATTTGTATTGTACAAAAGGTGTAGATATTGTACATGTACGCCGCGGGAATATTTTAATTGGTCTCTTTCTTCGATGCAACGTGCTCAGAGTTTTAGTGTTAAAGTAATTTATCAACTTGAAAGTTGTCGGTAGAAGTTTAGAGGCATTCTCCTCTGTCATATCGCCAGGAGAAGAGCGGTCGCTCGATAACGCATCATCCCGAACAAGTTCGGTATACCACTTCTGGCATTTTCTCCATGAAATCACGCTCTCGAGAGCCATTATCCTTCTTATCGGTCGGTCGTTTCGGTAACGTCTTCATTCGGACGCGAGATTTTATTACCGCGTCCTAGACCTTTACCTCTAATCCATTTATGCGGCTACACCGTCTGTCGCGCGCGCAGACGAATTCGCGCGGCACGGCACCTGTACAGACGCAATTCCGCGCCCCCGCATTCGCGCAGCCACGTGTAAGCAGCTACAGCAAGTAGTTAGTTAGCATTCGAATAGTCGTGCCGTCTCGTAAAGACGAGGCGCGAATGCATGCGACATTCTGATAAAGCTAATTTGCGGCTTGCAGACGAAGTTTATCCATTAGCGCGCACGAGCAGCGCTCTTTGCCCGTCGAACAGACGACATAGACGTCTTCGTGAATATTACGCGCGACCGTAACAGCTATTAGCTTGCGATTAGCTAGCGATTTTTGTAAATATAAGAAAAGAGCAATCACACACAGCAACTTAATATCGCTGTCCATTAACTTTTATTGTAGACATATTACACGACCGATCGTTAAATAAACTTTAAACAGCAGTAAAAGCGCTAACTTCTCTGTTAAAGTCCGATAAAGAAAAAACCATCAAAATGTTATAGAACGTTATTTTCAAGTAGAGGAACAATTTCTTCCTCGATGTATGAAATAATTCAGGTATGCGGTTCAAAATAAATTAAAGCACAAATGAAACTTGAATAACGAACGAGAGAAGTTTTCTCAAAAGTTTGACTATTGAGTTGAATATCGCTGATTAAATGTCATATATCAAAGAATAATGGAAGATTCTGTTCGTCGGAAAAGCTTCTGCCTCTCTGGGTATTTATATAGATGTGACAAATAGATGTATATAATGTAATCTTGGAGAAAATACCAACAACACGATACTATATTAATATACTATATTAATAAACAGAAAATAATCCTTTGCTCCGCCAGTAATAATTAACAAAAATAATAATTGTTAATTTAACTTAACTGGTCAAACTATGATGGAACTATTAATTGTACAATGTACACATCTGCAAAATAATGAGAGAACAATTCGTTCGGATCGATTGCGCGTTAGCATCGCCGAGAGGCGAAATTCGAATTTTCAGGTTTACATATAGACGATCGTTCCAGGCAGGTGGTCCATAACAGGCGGTCTGGAGTTTGAGGGAAATTAGTCAGGAAGACGGGGCCATTAAATGGAAAATTATGCGCGCAGCAAACGCGTGTGCGCGCGCGCGCGCACGGTCATCAGGCATTTAAGTACGGCGTTTCGGGCGATTATAGTGATGCAAAGCTTCGATGTAACGTTACAACTGACTTAGTCGGCGTTAATAAAACCCGTGTTGTGCTATGGAAGCAACGTTTGTCGCGAAATATCGCCTCGGCGCGACGCGCCGCTTACAATGCCCGCAAAGTAGGACATTTATTTCGTGAATTTTATCCGCTATTATTAACCGTATATCCATTGCGCGCGGCAAAACGCGGTGGTTTCATTGTACAGTAGTGCTATTTGACTTTTAACTACGTAACATTTTCATGAGTCTTTCGTTTTCTTTTGTTGTAATACATATGAGATGACCCATTTTCTACGTTCGGAAAGCTTTGAGCTGTCACAGTAATGTAAAAGCTATGCGTATGAAATTCGAATCAATAAATAACGACTCGTTATCGCGCGAATTAAGAGACATTACAAGAGGTATTACGAAAGTATAAACTATAAGCTATTAGCGAAGTGACGTCGCGAGCTGCGGTGCTAAACGGCGCTCGACGGCGCTATTAAGTGATTGATAATAACGATGGAGGGAGTTTTAATAAAGTCCTCTCAATTAGTATCGAATGCTCGGTGCCGAATGACGCGTCTCTGCTTTCGCGGCTATTAATGCGAAGCTAAAGCCTCAATTATATCGCGTGCCTGCCCGCGCTCTCTCGCTCTCTCGTCTCCCGTCTCCATCATAAATCGCACGTGCAGCTGTGGCACGTGTGCCACGGTAATCGAGTAATTAACATTCCGAGTCTCGTTTAATTTGTACGTCACGGCCCGAGGAGGTGCCTGCGTACACACAGAGCGTTCCCGCGGGCTCAGCCGAGTACAAAGTTCCCCATGACGTGCCGCAACTCTAGCAAAGTACACACAAGTGCACGGGGTCCCCGCCGATGAATCGTCTCGGAACTTTAATTAAAATACGAAGTAATTGCGGCGTACCGCAAACACGTTAGGTCCTCGTTGAAATATCGCGCGATTTTTCTGTTGGAAGAACGAGCCGCGGACGTCGTTGACGACGATGGAACTGAAACTTTTTCATCGCCCGAGGATTCTTAGCGATCGCGGTTGTAATTAGTGAATCGTGTCTATTAGCGGATGTCAGCCGTCTTTGACGACGGTTTACGGAGAGAATAATTGCGTCTTCGTTTTACGTATAACGTAAGAGGACGAGCAATAAGTATCTTTTATATGTATGTCTTCTTGGATTAAGCGCAAAATGGTGATTTGGATGCTATGTACGATAAATCATGTAAATCCAAAAAGTAGCGCAGAAAATAAAAAAAAATGTACGGAAGAAAATATCGCAAGTTATTCCGCCACTGTCTGAGTAAATTTACAACGCTAATTTCAATCTTTCGAAAATCTGTACGTTTTCAACATTTTTCCGACGAGAATGCGAAATACGGGTAGTGCTATTTAATGTTCTTTCATTACGTCGTAATGAAGAGTTAGCGTTCGCGACTAACGAGGTGAGAAGTAATGCGACTTGTCGTTCAGCGAGCGTTTTATAAATTACGAAATCCGTTTCTCTCTCTCTCTCTCTCTCTCT